>NC_088878.1:24531742-24659641 GCF_032884065.1 Artemia franciscana
TTTTGTTATTTATTTATTTTGTGCCCGTGTTCTGACTGGCTTCCTTGCTAGTTCAATTTAAGTGCAGCATAAAGTACTTTGGCTTGTCTGTTCATAGTAGCTAGTTATCTTACAGTGTAAACAAAATTAATTAATTCTCTAAAACCCAATTTTCCTTTGTTTCAGTTTAATTATTTTGTCTACTACTTTATATATAAATTTTCTAAACCATACATATAAATGGTCAAAATTAAAAGCATAATTTGAAATATGGCGTAGTTTTGAACAGATAGCGATTTTTAAATGGATGGCAAATAATTGAACTTTGATAAACATACAAGAAAGAAAAATTCCAACGAGGACGTAATAAAAACGAGTTTGTAATCGTTTTTATTGCTGTTCTTCAATTCAAAATCCTTCAAAAGATCGAAATCTGTTCAATAAGATATGCCTGACCTTTTGCAAAAAGTTCCTTACCCAGATAGATAACCGCTTGATTGACTGTACGTCCTTGCATTTTGTGCACCGAACATATCCAACAGAAGATTAATGGAGGCTGTCTTCTCTCAACGGTTCCATTGTTAAATTAAGTCGTTAACGAGCTTTATATTTTCCTCTTTTTTTATGATTTTTTTTTTTAATAAAATCTTTATTTTCTTTGATACCTTCTGTTCAAGCTTAGTCTAGCATAACTTATCCAGCCAAATCGTCATAAGTTTTCGCTTTTTTTGACCTGTCTATTATTGAAAAGTGGTCATTGATGAAATGGACAGGGTTACCAAAACTGATAGCAAAAAAAAATTACTTGCCTTTTTCGTTACTTTACTGATTTCCGTTTTGATACTGATACCAAAAATTGCGCTTTTTGGCCAACCGTCCAGGGCTAAACGGAAAGCAGGTCGCCCGCCGTTGGGGTGGAAGGATGTCGTAAATTTTTTTTTTTAGAGAAATGGGAACTTCCTGGGAGGCTGTAAAGAGGGAAGCTCTACATAGATTGGGATGGAGGAGGAGCATGCGTACCTGTGTTGGCCTCAGACGGCTTGGTGCTGTGATGAGTCGATTGTTATTAGTAGTAGTAGTAGTTGTAGTATATGTTGTCGATGTCCTTTATGCGTTTCCTAAAAACGAAAATGAAGACGCTTTAAAGTCAAAGTTACTTAAAAATAATTTTTGATTAACTATATTTCGTTGTTCTTTGGCTACAAGATAAAAACTTTAACTTCACTGATGCGGACTCGGCCAGTATTCAAAGCATAAAACCAAATTATTTTTTGTTTTGGTGCTTTTTATGTTTTATAAGTTATGTTTTTTTTTTTTTTTTTTTTTTTTTTTTTTTTTTTTTTTTTTTTTTTTTTTTTTTTTTTTTTTTTCTTAGATTGAAGCTGTCACGCGTAAAGGTAGTAACTGACATTTTCACTCTTTTGAGATAATTTCCAAAAAAATATTGTTAAGCTGTTTTCAGGGGGGGCAGCAGGGGAGTGTTTATCAGGAGAATCAAAGTGTAATTCAACATGTTAGGGAGGGGTAAATTTCTAGTACTTGGAGAAAGAAAGAAGTATTTAAGGCCGTGATTCCCAACGTGATGCCCACCTACCTGGTGGGCATGACAATATTTTGGTGGGGCATGGCTATTACGTGCAACCCTCGGCTAATTGTACTTTTGAGCTTTAATTTTGGAAAAAAGATTTTTCGTGTGAATGAAGTCACATTCAAATGCATTTAAAGAGCAAAAAAGACACATGATAATATAGCAATGATGTTGAACATTGTACAAAAAGGTATTGTATTCAGACAGCATTTTTCAATGGAATAAAATATGCCTAGCCGGATGACCAAAAAAAGATACCAAGTTAATTGCCTTTTAAGCTTCCTTGAGGTATTATACACCTAGGATTTGAATAACAATATCTAAACATCACGAGGGGACATCAGGATTTTAGAAATGCCTAGGCGGGGCATGGCCCGAAATTAATGAAGTGATGAATGGTCCTTACTCATGTCCCATGTATGAAGGAACTGGTAAGGATCTGCTTAACTTCATTGGTCTTTGTCCTGAATTACAGGATTCAAGGAACTGATTTTTTCTAATAAGGTGGGGTCAAAATAATGGTTTGTTTTAGGAATGGGTTCGAATGATTTTGGGACATTTAAAAGATTGCAAAATATATTCAGTTGAGAAAATCTTTTTAGGGGAGGGCAAAGGGGCAAATGCCTCATGTATTTTTGTTTGTGTGTGACTTTTTTCTATTTTGTTGTGCATACGCTGTCGACTTGTTCATTTGTTTGTTTAAGAGTAGCATTTTGCTTGTTGCCATGGTCCTGTGACTTTCTTGCAATAAGTATTAATCTGTCTATTATACATTGTGTAGATGATCATCACTTTACCCCACGCATTCCCTGATACTCTGAGTCATCAGAAAAACTTATTGAAATTATCTTAGAACTCTGGAACTATCAGATAAGACCTCCATGAATAATAGTAATGATATATTATTGATCATTTGTACATACATGTTTTTTGATGTACCTTTTAGGTTCGAGTTAAGATAGAGGGTGACAATGAACCAAGTCCATCTGTGCCTAGGACTGAGGGCCAGGTACCTTTTGTTTTCGTTGGGACAGTGGAAAGCATCCTAAACGCTAAAGTAAGATTTTGTAACGTCTTTTTTTTTCATTTCAGAAGCGCTGTGTAATTTTATTTTCGAAATCTATTTTTTGTTTGTTTAGTTTTCTTTGATCTTTCCAGTTTCTCTATCTCCTCTTCCTCTTATTCCTCCCCCTCACCATCTCTCTCTCTCTCTCTCTCTCTCTCTCTCTTTTTTTTGTCTTTCTTCTTTTTTTCTGTTGTAAGATAAGATAATATTATCATATTCTATAAAAAGATATGATTACGGATTAATATACAAGATTACTATAAATAATAGAGTTAATTTATGTAGGCTATGATTAAAATATTGCCGTCCGTCCCAAAAAAGGACCAGAAAAAAAGGGAAGAAAACAAAAGACAAAACAGCGACGACGGTGATTTTCAGTCTGTCCCTGATCGAGGAAGAGAGTATCTTCGTCTGACCCCCTCCCCCCTCAAAATATTTTTTCACTCTTGTTTGAAAAAAAGGGATAAAAATTTATGCGATCGACTTTCTTCATAGCTTCATTCATGAAGATGAAGTTGGGGGGTATGCGTGGTACTTTTGATCGGGGAACCATAAGCTCTTTTGTTTTCGATGCATTGGATCAGACCATTTTCAATTTTCAAAGGATCTGTCTATAGGGCCAGTAAGGCTTGGATTAGTTCTTTCTGTGTTGTAATGTCATCGGCAAAGCGATGCAGAGGGCTCGCAAGGTTATCTCTCATGTCATTTATGTAAGGAGTGGAAAGTGCAGGTCCCAATATACTACCCTGGAGTGCGCCTGCCTTTATTGGATATTCGAGGGAAACGAACCCGTCAAGAACATCCCACAGTCAACGATCAGAAAGGAAGCTCTCAATCTCCTTTAACAGGGGTCCTCAGACACCATACATGTTGAGTCTTCAATACTCTGTAGAAAGCTTTAGCAGTGCCGAATGGCAATAATCTGATGTATCCTTTTGCCGAAAGTTCGGTCCACTTTTGGTGTTGGGCCGATAAGCAGTCAAGCGTCGAACGCTTCCATTGGAATTCATGTTGGCGGTTGCATGCAACTTCGTTTCATTCTAGGTAATGATAAAGTGAATGACTGGAAACCATTTTGTAGACTTTCCCAATGCAGGGGGAGGCTGATATGCCTATATGAGCCGACTCTCATTGGAATGCTATCTGGCTTTCCAGAATGTGGGCAGGAATGATCTGGTCCGAGTGGCATATGCATCGGAAGGTTCCATAGGAAAAATAGCCCGAAAAGCGATGGCAAAGGTCCAGTCAATTTGGCACTGCAGGTCTTCAAGACAGAATAATGTATAGTGTCAGGACCCGTGGGTTTGGTGACATCAAGACTGCAGCATGCAAAGGACCTTAGAAGTGGAATAAGTCGCATGATCAAGGACAGTATCGGCTCGGTCAGGAAAATCGGGAACTTCTTTACCGTTATCTTCTAGAATTGAGAACTCTGCAAGCGCCTAGGCAAGAACTTGTCATGTGGATCTTGAACGATAGTCCCATTGTTAATTCTTAGGGGAGGGATTGAAGTTCCTTTAGATGACCGTAAAGCTTGTTCGGCGATTCTCTACTTTTCAAGTCTGCCCTTTTCTCCCTTGAGAGTAGCCATCGCTGGTGTGCCTTTGATTTTGGCTTTGATAGCCTTTTTACAGTTGATATTGACCCAAGGTTTGTCCTTGCTGGATACTTGGATCCGCTTCGATGGTATATATCTTACAATATCGTCGACTATGGCCTGCTGGTAATTTTCTGCAACTTTCTGGGGTCCTTTTGAAGGAAGGAAGGCTCTTTATGGATAAGAAGCAAGTGCGTTTCTTTGGCCATCCCAGTCTCCATTTTGTATCGACAGATTTGTCGCTCGTGCTTTAATATTTGTAGGAACACAAATATTTCCATGCGCAATTGCGGCAACGTGGTCACTTATAAAGGCATGAGCGTCAACCTGAAAGGAATCGGGGTGATCCGAAAGGAATAGAACAAGACAAAATTGTCCATTTGTGCCATGGTAGGTATCAAATTAAACCAGTTTTTCAAGCCTATATGAAAGAGATAGATCATACAAGTCCAACTTTTCCTTATCAGTGTTTTTGCTAGGGAGCCATACACTATGATGAACGTTGAAATCTCCATGGAGGATGATGGGAGAGTTAGCGTATTTGCCCTGAGTGTAATTTCAAGGTAGCTAATGATTTGGCTTGTGGTGGGGGGATTATTATAGCCCCAAGAGTCACAGACATATTTGGAAGGGCCACCCTAACCCACGGAGCTTCTTCGCCTCCTGAGTTTGGGTGATTTAGATATGAGTATTGTATATAGCTCTGTGTATAAATGAAAATACTTCCATATTTCGCACCGTCAGCGCGTACTCGGTCTCGCCTAAGGAGTGTGTACCCTGTATGACAACCTCAATGCTCGGTATCTCGTGGTTCAGATTAGGTCTCAGTAATAATACACATAGTAGGTGGTTTGACAGAGTTCATCAAGCATACGAAAGGGTCAAATTTAGTTTTGAAACATCGTACGTTACAGTGGGCTACTGCAAATAGGTCCGAATGGATTGTCCTTAGGCGTACGAAAGGTAGTCGTTGACGACAATGTCAGTTTGATCCAAGGCTTATTTTAACGAATTCTATCTAGGTAAAATACACCTTTTCGGGGGATTAGGCCAACAAAGACGAAGAGATCCAAAGGCCAGTGCATTCCTTGGATGAGTAATGGAGCCAAACACCTTTTACTATTGTCAGCATTTGAGAGGGTCTCCTGGAGTAGAATGTATGACGGGGTTGGAGCGAAGTACTTACGTGATGTCTCCCATCATTCCAATTGTAGACTAAGGTTAGCCAAAGTATATATATATATATATATATATATATATATATATATATATATATATATATATATATATATATATATATATATATATATATATATATATATATATATATATATATATATATATATATATACATATATATATATATATATATATATATATATATATATATATATATATATATATATATATATATATATATATATATATATATATATATATATATATATATATATATATATATATATATATATATATATATATATATATATATATATATATATATATATATATATATATATATATATATATATATCATTGAAGACTGCTTAGCGTAGGTCTGATTTGTTTTTCTTATGCATTGACTGAAAATCATCATCGTTGCTGTTTTTTCATTCTGACCTATTATTTTTTCCTTTCTCCTTTTTTTTTCTTTGTGTGTGTGCATGTGTATGGATTCTCTGTTCTAATTAACCTATTATCTGTTTTAGTTATTGTTAGAGTACCATATGAATCATTTGAAAGAAGTTGAGCAGCTCCGACTTGAAAAAATTGAAATTGAGAAGCAATTGAGGAATGTTTCATCGAGTAATATGTCAACTACTGCCCCACCTAGACGCTTTGATAGGTAATTTCTTATCAGTGCATAGTATTCAGAAATTGTTGTAACCAAAAGAAAGATCGTATCTGATAGTTTGGAAGCTTTGGAAGATTTTTTTTTTTTTTTTTTGGAATGCCCACCTTCGGTTTTTGTTTCTAGTCCAAGTTAGAATCGTGTGTTGTTTTATTTGTTTGGCAGGGCACTGGAATAAAAACAGAAACACATTCAATAAACAATGACAAACATATTCACTGCACATATCAAAATATACTAACCGGAATCACAATGAAAAACATTCACAACGGATAATTAACATCAAGGCCCTATCCAGCGGGAATGTGAGTGTGGGGTGTTTTGCCCACCCCCCTCCTGGAAATTTTGTCTAACTCGTAAAAATGTAACAAAAGTGCACATAAAGAAATTTTTGATGTGTTTTCTAAACTTTTTCGTGTACACATCCCTCCCCCCCCCCCTTCGAGAAAAAATCCTAGTTACGCTCTTGGCTAACAATCAAAAGATTAATTGATTTGAAAAACATTCCAACAGTTAGTTTACCAAGCTTGAAAGGAACAACAATGAGCAACAACAACATCAAAGGAACAATATTACGACGAAGAGGCAGAAACAAAAGAAATTTCCATTGCGAAATTTTAGGAAATTTGCGCCATATATTTACGAAAATATGCAACTCTCAATATTTAAACTTTCTGGAGAAGATCACAAACCCAAGAAGAAAAAATATCGCTGAAGCGGAAACAGAACTATACAATCTACAAATGTCATTTCGGTTATATCGCCCACGGTTGGGACAAATATTTCCTTAAGAAATTATAATCTTTTTAATTGTTCAACTAGTTAACTGAGAACATAAAGAAACTCCCAATTATTTTCTTCTAAGCACTAAAGTTTGTTAGTAAAATCGTCATTCCCCCCCCCCCCACTTGTTCCTCCATTCTGGTGCCTTTTAAGACTCACCATGTAATTGCCATGGAAATGGCTACCACGCTCCTGAATATCAGGTACCATGATTCGATCACTCGTGTCGCCAGGATAAACGTCGTTAAACACATAAGCCAAAAAAATTTACCTAAAGATTGAAAATTGATTAAATTTCTAGGCAGCAATTATTCGAATGGAGGAAGAGATTTAAAATAGGACCATTTAAAACATAAAAACTCCCACTTCGCCAAATTTACAGACAAATCTATTTCAGCTGGTTACTCAATAAGAAAATGAAGACTTTTAATATGTGTGTTCTATTTTTCTCCTTTTTTATTCTTTTTTTTTCTCTCTTTCTTTCTCACTGCGTTCTCGGCCATAGAGCCGTGTGGGGGAGGGAATTATTTTATGTGGTATTTATTTTTTTTTTGTATTTATAAAATCTTATCTTAAATTTTTAGCTGAATGGAATGGCCTTGTTTTGTTATATTGTGAGTAAAATGACCCTTAGTGGAATTAGGGTAAGATCTACGTAAACAAGGGTATAAAAATAAATAAATATAGTGTATACAATAATAAAATATATCTTATATATATATATATATATATATATATATATATATATATATATTATATATATATATATATATATATATAATTAAAATTTTCCTCTCGACCTATCTCAGGTCTATTTTACTAAAACCCATGATTGTCTGACATTTTTCCTTCTTTTTTTCAAAATTATAAAACTTCTTGGACAGCACCATATTTTCGTAAGTGTTTGCACGTTGAAGCGTGGAAATGAATTAACAAAACTAATTAGTTAGGCGATTGCCCAGTATCAAGGGCTGCCATGTCTTTTGCGGGGCTCCCATGGCGTCAATAAAGTTTTTCATGAAAGTACGAACCATAAAATCTGCCCCAATAACACAAGGATTTCACCTTTTTGACTTTATTGCAATGTTTTTTAGAAAAAAACTGAAATAGTCAGAATGGAGCTGAAAAAACCATCTTTTTAAGCATTTTTTTCCTTTTAATAATAAATGGAAACATTTTTTGTTTCTTTTACCAAGAAAAATATTTAAACAAGTAAAAATTTAAACATTATATTATATTATTAATAATAATTAATAATGTAATTAATAATAATAATTAATAATAATTAAATATTAATAATATATTATTAATAATAAGTAATATTTATACACTATTATGTTTGTAGACACTAATTTGTATGATGTTTATTTGAAATTTTCTATTTATTATTGAAATTTTTTTGCTATTGGTTGAACTTGGCGGACTTTCCTGAAAAGGCTAAAAAAAAAACTTAAAAGTTTTTTTCCGACAGCAATAGTCAACAAAGTTATGCGAGGAAAACGGTTTATTAACCTTGTGGACAGCTTTATTGACTTTATTGACGACATGGGATCCTGCATTTCTTTGGCGGCAACTTGGATCGATATTATGTTTTGTATAATTTTGTAATCAAGTGACGTAAACTGAACTTAAGATTAGTTAATAACACAAACAATCTGTTGGTTCCCGAATAGAAATAAACCACCTATGAAAGCTACAACTTCTAAAGGTGTTTGGTGCCATCTGTATTTAGCTTATTTTTCTGATTTCTTCGCCCACCTTTCTTTTCTTTTTGCGCCCGGAAGTACCGAAAAACTGCATAGCTACAAAGGGTCTTTTTCATTAAAAATTGTATTCTCTTTTATATATATATATATATATATATATATATATATATATATATATATATATATATATATATATATATATATATATATATATATATATATATATATATACAGAATTCCACTGACCCATTTTGCCAATCGTTTGACTCTTTAAATATAGTGTATATAATTCATATTGTATATAGTATATAACATATATATAATATATAATAATATAATATATAATAGTATATATGATATATATCGCATATATTAAATATACTACATATAATATAGTAAAGAAATCCTAAAAATGAAAAAAATATTTTATTTTAGAACCGAAATCCAAGAGTAAAGGTCTCGATATTTTAGTTCTTCCTCCAGGACAGTATTTCAGTGAACTCAAACTTCTTGGAAGGGTGTAAAGAGGGAGGCTTTGAATGGATTGGGATGAAGGAGGAGCGTGCGTAGCTGTGTTGACTTTGGGTGTCTTGGTGCTCGAGTGGGTTTTAGTAATAGTATTAGTAGAACAGAGAGGAAAGAGGAAGTTTTTTTTTTTTTTTTTTTAGTTGCACATCATTAACTTTTTTTTTATCTCTACGAGAAACATGAAAATTTTCATTCTAAACAAATCTTCAGAGGATGTTTAGATGGCAGAAATGTCGTTTGGATCTGAAAAAAAATCTTGCCGATATGAAAGATAGTCGAAAGATTAAAATAATACATAACCATAGCTAGGAGATTGGTGAGTAGTCCAGTGCCGAGGCACCCATTATGGGGTGAGGGAGACCCCACCCGAAATACATTCAGCCAATTGGAAAAATTTGCTCCATAAGAACATTAGTATATATTTTGTTTATATGAAAGTATCAGTTGCTTAAAGCAATATGTGGAGGGCAGAGATAGCGCTAGAATCTGTAAAAAAAAAAGTTCTGGCGCGTATCAAAGACGGCCAAAAAGGGATAACTGAAAGAGCCGGCGAAAGTGACTAGTAGAATACAAAAGATTAAAAAAATTTTAAACCAGTCCAATAGCTAGAAAATAGGACAGCAGTCTATTGCTGACTACTGAACCACTAATTAGGATTTAATTAATTTTGATTTAATTGTGATAAATAATTACTTATGATTTTAATTCAAAAAGAGATGACGGCTGACGGATATTTGAAAGGAGTTTTGCTCAACGAAGAAGTTGGAGAGAGTTTCAATAATCAAGTATGTACCAGACCATATAGGGTAGCGTGTACCACTGGGTAAGAGATACTGGGATGTTTATGATTTGGAGGAGGGGATACTTGCCCCTTGTGTCAGATGGTTTGGGAAGGGCTGGACCATTTTTAGAGTAGATACCAAAAATTGGCATCTACGTAATTATGAAGGCTCAAAAATAATATTTTTTTTATTTCTCAGTTAAGATAGATACATTGATAGATATTTTATTTTACAAAAAAATAAAAACTACATTTTAGAAAAACTAAACCACAAAAAAGGCAAAAGACCAATGGATGACTGTATCTTCTAACCACCTTTTAAGTTAAAATTATACAAGAACTAAAGACTAAATTATTATATCTTTCAAAAAAGAAAAAATGTTATTAATATTTAGAAATAAAGCATACAAAAGAAAAAAACATTATCAGAAAAAAAAACAATAAGTAAAATTACTTTTGGGATAGCCTGTATTTGTGGATTTTTCAAGCCTGTATGTAATTTATATAAGAAATAATTTGATTTAGTATGGGCAAGAAAAGTTTCTTGGAATTGTCTGCCGTTAAGCTTGGAAGGGTGACAAATTTACCGTCTTTCGTTAGAACCATCCTGTAAATTTGAGGTTGAAGATCTTCTAAAGTATGGTGTCATTGGTTTTTAGCATATTTATACTGAGTGGGAGCAATCCCTTCTCCAGGAGAGAAGGGATATTGCCCCATCTTCTCCCCAAAAATTACGCATACATCTGTAAAATCAAGATTGAATTTACAACCATTTTATTTAACAAAACAAACTAGAAAACCAATATTTCGCTCATATTTAAGGCAGACACATATGTAAGATTTTTTTTTGTGGGGGGGGGGGGGGTAATGAAAATTATCCCTAGGAATTCAAGAAAAACTAGGGTTGTGGAGAGCGGGCGTCCCCTTGCGCACATTCTGGTGATGACGGTCCATGGTTGTCATCATTGGAAGATATAACTAAACAAAACATATCAAAAACGAGCTAAGGTAATCAATCTGATTTTTACCTTTTTGCTAAATTTGCTTTTCTTTTTTTGGCTGAAATATAACTACACTTTTTGTTCAAATAAAAAGATTGTATCTGGGTTTTTTTTTTCTCTCTCTCTCTTTTTTGACAGTAGGTTAGAAATTGAAAAGATGCCTGTTGGTATTTTTTCATTGGTTGTGGAGGAAATTTTTTCATTGGTTGTAGAAGCTTATTGAATTCGGAGGAGATAAGGCATACCAGACTAGCCGTGGTTAGACATAGACATATTTATTGACATACCCGACGTAGCACTAAGAATCACTAACATTAAAACTGTTTACATGGTACATAAAAATTGCACATAGACAAAGTACGATTACTTTATGCTGTTACAGAGACCCGTGAAAAGGGGAACAAAATAATGCCGATGCCACGTTGTGTGGCAATAAACTGGTTTCAACTTATTCCGTCTTCTGATGAATGTGTTCGGGGGTGCATTCGGGGGAGGATACACCTGTTTTTTGAGTTTCTTTGAATGAATTGTCCAAATTTGGTTATAAGATTTTAGTGGTGGTTGTGGAGTGACCTAAGTTCCTGTAATTCAAGGGCCTTTTCTTAGGAAGTATAACTTTCTACACATAATTTTACAAGCACGTATTTGAATGGACTCAATATCTTGGCTTAACCTGAAGCTTAACTAGACACTCGGGGCCCCAAACAGAACATGCGTATTCTATTTCAGGTATAACGAAAGTCATGTATGCCAGTTTTATTGACTTCCCACTGAAACTCAAAATCAGCTCGAAATGGATACCTAGAGAAATCCGGGGAAGGTAAACGGGAAGGTTTTGCGAAAGCACAGGATGGTTGGCCCCCATCCCCCCATTGCCGGCCTTTAGATGGAGATCAGCAACGTCGGTTCGGACCTTCGGGTTCGGTTCGGTCGGTTCGGGTCTAGTGCCGCATCCTTTATTTTTTTTTGCCTTTTACCACTGAAACTGAACCTTTTCATTGTAACAAGTGATTGCAGGCAAGTTGTGAAGGTAACGCCCATTATTTTTTCACTGTTTACAGACTGGAAGAGGGGTAAGGGTTCTTACAGAGGTTGCAATACTTCCAGATTAAGGGCTATAATTCCTAGGACTAAATGGCTTTTTACTATTAAGGACTAATACTATAGGACTATTTACTATATTCAAGAAAAAA
Organism: Artemia franciscana; assembly: GCF_032884065.1. Classification (NCBI taxonomy): domain Eukaryota; kingdom Metazoa; phylum Arthropoda; class Branchiopoda; order Anostraca; family Artemiidae; genus Artemia; species Artemia franciscana. Next base: position 24,543,817 of record NC_088878.1, read on the forward strand.
GTCATATTATTCACTTGTATATTTTGATTGTGTCTTATTCTAAAGTCTAAAAAAAAGTTTTTCAAAATTTTGAAAATCAGTTTTTGCTGTTGTGTTATATTTTGAAGATGAGAGATACGCCCTTTAGTGTCTGACAAGAAATTGTTTGATTATAGGAAGCTGATCATCCCTCAGATTCTTCTCAAAGACCCTTTTCTTCCCTTTAATGGTCAAATGTCGGGCTTCTTTGATTCTCTTGTAATTGGGGATGAAATATGCAATATTTTCTGTCGTAGTGCATGAAACTAATTTTATTCATTTTAGGGCTTATAGTTCAGAACCAGGTGAGCGGAATGGAGATTATGAGCCACGAGGAAGAGGCAGAGGAGGTCGGCCCCCTCGCAGTCGAGGTGGTCCCCCAGGAGGACGTTACCGACGGGAGAACATGGATAGAGAGCGTGATCGTGACTCAACTGAATGGAGCGATTCATCTGACCGTGAAACTAGGGGTGCTCCTCGTCGCGGTGGACGGGGAGGTCGCCACGGAGGCCCTCCCCGAGGAGCCCCACCCAGATCTACTCAAAGTGAAGAAAGAAATTAATTACCTTTCTTGAATTTGATGGTAAGGCTTTGCCATGCTCCTTAAATTTTCCTGTGGGGCATTCCTGCTTCAATAAAATTATCTGCTGTGACTTGTGGAAACCGGACTTGAAAAACAATTTTTGATTTGTGACTTATAAAAGAAGAAAAAAAATCCTGAATTTAGTCGAACTGAAGTTATATTTCTCTCCTTTTCACATACGGTAGTGTTTAGTTATTTGTGTTCAATTGTTGTTGTGGTCAGATTGCCCAATTTTAGCCCTTGTTTTGTTCTAAGCCCTTGTTTAGCCCTTTTTAAATATTTCCTTTTGTTTGTAATTCTATACGCTTAATTATTTGTTACTTTCTTCTTTCCTTCAAAAGAAACAATATATGATTCATCTGTTGCATTTTTGGCGTAGTTTCCCATACTATGAATGGAAAGTTTGTATCTAGACTGCTTAAAAGTTGTAAGCCTACTCGATGTAATTCTTTTATTTTGAAATAAAACATTTTTAAATAAGAACTAATGTTTCAAATTATAGGGTAATCGTTCTAGTTTTAATTTTGAAGTTTGGAATAATAATGAATATGATTACCTGTTATAAAAAATATATATTTATTAAATATATATTAATAATAAAACGCAAACTTGTATGTTTTGTTAGAAGAAGAAAGAATTTTAAAAATTGCAAATGAAAATTTATGAACTGTGAAACTGGGTATAGTTAAATTTGTTTCTTAAGAACAAAATTGGGTACTTCTGTCTTATAACCACACTCAAGTTCTGTTGAGAAGGGAAGTTTGGTTAATGTTAATGAAACAAATCAAAAAATTATGAAAATATAATACTTTATCAACGAAATTATGAAAACTGCAACAAAGAATTATGGAAGGGGGGCCGCCCAGACCGCAATATATTAAATACGTAACCTAATCTAACCAAAATACCAACTAAATATTTAACTAAAAGATAGCTGCAATGTTGTTTCCCACCGAGCCGAAGCTAATACTATTTGGTATAAAGACCGTGAAAACCGGTTTTCACGATTGTTGAATGAAGTGGGCAGCCCAGTCAATTTAAAAAAGAGGGAATAGTTGTGGAGAAAAGTGGAAGTCATGGCCAATTGTAGAAAAAAGCCAAGACAGATTGTTGAATGAAGTGGGCAGCCCAGTCAAGGGTAAATTTTATCCCTTTGATTGCCGTTGTTACTGTCTGCCATTTATGCTACACCTTTCCGTGCATGTGTGTCCCTTCACAAATGCCAAACTAGAGTCTAGTTTGTGCCAAACTAGAGTCAAACTTGTGTCTAATGTTCGCGATTTAAGATCTTGAGTGTGATGGCCATAAGACAAAAGTACCCAAAATTGTTAATTTTGCATTGGATGCTAGAGGTTACAAAATCTTTTCTTTTTTTCATAGATTTTTTCCTCTTTCTTGTCCGTTTACAGCAGGGATATTCAACCGATCAACCTGTGTGACCCATAAAGCCTATGAATGTAGCCCAGAGAGTATGGATAACTTACAAAAGTGGAAGCTGGGGCTAGTCTCGACACAAAAAAAACTATCAACGTCATCTAGCGTTTGGCGAAATTTTGCATTTTTCAAGTTATGTAATAATTTTTCTCTCAAGAACTGAAATCAAACACTTATTTTCCTTCCCTAATTTAAAATATTACACTAATTAAATTAATTATTCTTATTATTAAAATGAACAGAATGCCAAGTACCACCAATTGCTAGATGGTGTTGATGGTTTTACCGTCGAAGCTAGTGGCAGTTTTTACTTTTATAAGTTACCCATACTCTTTGAATGTAGACCAAAAATAGATAAATAGAAATATAATAAGTATTTTGAATGGTATCTTAGGTAGATTTGTTCTGTTGTTACTGTTTATACTTCCACGTAGTCCAGTTAACCCATAAAGTTGGTTGCCCATGATTTAATCCATCCTGTATCTTGCTAATGGAATAAAAATAATTGATAATGATAATTGATAATGATAATTGATAATAATTGAAATAATTGATAATATTGAAATAATTGATGATAATAATAAAAATAACGGAATAAATAATAATTGGAATAAAAATGCTAACGGATAAAAATAAGATAAACATTAAAAAGATATGATAAACACCTATTTTTTTGCTGAAAATATAATTTCCGTGGCTCTATGGTCCAAATACTTATAAATATAAATTATATAGTAATTTATGAGTAGGCTTAATAATTATAAATTTAGAATATAAAAATACAATACTTCACTTCTATGAAATACATACATACAACTAAAGCAATTTGAGAACAGAAAATTTCGTCAATTGATTTTTAAGCCGTTTATTTTTATTTGTTTATTTTCATTAAGGAAATAATGCAAAAGTTTAATGTAATTTCAGAAATATTTTTATTTTCGAAATAATAATAAATTTTTACGTGGGCTGAATAACTTTAAATTTATTGAAATATTACTGCACCTCACAACTTCTTTATTGTCTCTTGTTTACTATTCTCCTGATTTTGTTCTATTTGTGTAGCGCTTTTCTGCTCTTTTATATTTGTTGAATTTATATTTGTCTACTATTTTTTTTTTTTTTGTATCTACAACCAAATTTGATCTATAAAAGTATAGGAATTTATGACAAATTTGTATTATTTAATTCCTTTTTTATATTTTAAAAAGTTGTTGCTCATATTTCCAATTGAAAACTAAATTGGTATCTAAAGTCGGAAACTCTTAACATTTATTTGGAATGTTCTTTAGAAACTTTTCCTTATTTTTCTTAGGAGCAAAGGTAATAGAACGTTTCAGAAGCCAATCATCATTAATATTATTAATTATAACCTTCATCCTAAAATTGTTAATTAAAACTGCTCATAATAACCAAAAAAAAGATTATTTTTGGGACTCAAAATAGCTACAAATAAAGAAAATTAATGATAATTATTATCTGGAAAACACTCTTAAAATTGGGCTCAAATTTTTTTTTTTTAATTGATATTTTTTTATAAATTGACAGTTTAGGAGTGACATTCTTTAAGGTTAAGATACCATTCTATGAAGATACTTTGGAATTTCTGTTAAAGCTTGCTTGAAAAGATGGTACTAAACCTGAAGATCTCCTGGACCTGTCAGGTTATTTTGTCACATTGCAATTCTTAATTCACTAAGAAAGACAACCAATAGTCTGATAGAACCTTGGTTTCTGAATCCGAAAGAGGGGCGCACCCATGGGTAGTTTCTTGGTTATGCAAAGAGTACGATTATCCCTGATGCCGTCTAGCGTTCGGCATTTCTTGACAGTTTTCCAAGTTTGTAATATTTTTATTTTTTTTACTCTATTTTTTACTCTAATATTAATTTTGTACATTAAGGCCATTTGATACGTCAAAAATCATTTTGCTAGCCTCAACTTCGGCTGACCGTCTCAAAGACAAAGAGCCCATTTGAAAATTCCCCTTAACCACAAGGAACTCCCGAAACTGCCAAGTTACTCGAATGATATTTTCTGAAAATTTTGGTAAAAACTGACGGGATTCTTGAATGTGTCAACAATTCGAAAAGCTTACGAGAGGTTAGTTTAAAATAAAGTACAATATAATCTTTTATTAGTTTTTGAGCAAAATGCTGATTATTCAACACGCCCACTGCATAGATAACTAATTTTGCGTTAAAATATTAATACCCTTCGATAAAATTGCCAAAATCTGTGAATGATATGTGCTTTTCCTCGATTTTAATGTCACAATTGTGCTACAGAAGCAGTTTATTAAACTGGCAACAAAATGGTTTGAAAACCTTGTATCGCTGCCAAGGGCGTATCCAGAATTTTTGTTTTGGGGGAGGAGAGGAGGGGCTACAAAAGACTTTAAAAAACGCATCAGAAGTTTGTTTATATGCAGTTTTGTTACTTCTTAACGAGTCGGGCAATATATCAAACTCCCCCCCCCCCCCCCTGAATGCGGCATTGATCACTGCTAATTACCTCTTGGCTATTGCCTGCTAACACTAAGTCTTTGTACATATTGCTTGATTCATTTTACAGATGAGAAAATTGCTGTTCCAAATTTTCATTATTTCTAGTTTCAAAAAATAATGCCCAATCCGAACGGTAAATCATAAGTTTTATGTTCAACCATGTTTAAGTCAAGTAATTATGAATAGAATAAATAATAGCACTTTGTTCGTGATTCTGTTTTCGAGTATGACTGTAATATTGTCCGGGCATAAGGTTCAAACTGAAAAATCAAGCAAATCTATTGAGTTAGTAGCCAAAAATTTAAATTCACCTCGCTTGACAAGAATAACATTTGGTATAACTTTTTATGAAGAAGACGAAGTCTGAATGTGCGTCTTGCTGGTATTTGGAAGCTTCTATGGGAGTTTTTAAACAAGTTTCTACTAAAAGTGAAAATGGCGATCCTTAGAATTGGCGTCGTTATAATATGTCAATTGACTTTCTTGTGACGAAATTAACCAACAGTTTAAAAGGATTATAAATTTTAATTTGTACGCTCTGGGGTAAGAAAATCTGTTTGGGAGAAGTGAAATCTATTTTTTCCAAAAAGGTGTATGGCGATTTTTGAAATTTTAATTTGGTTCGTTGCTGAGTGTGTATGAAAATCCAGGATAACGATATAAAAATATTTATATATTAGATTATTGGTATTAGTCCTGGTGATTAGACAAAATTTGAATTTGTAGTCTGAGTTCATAATCTCATAATTGATGGATCGAGGATGGATATAAATTTAGTCATAAAAATTGAGTGTACCTTAGTTTTTAGACACTTTGGAACAAAACTGAAACTTAGTAACAAAACTTAACTTCACAAAATTACATAGTGGCAAAAGCTTAACTTAGTAAAAATTAGTAAGAACTTGGTAACAAAAACTTAACTTAGTAAAACTTAGTTGAAACTAAAACAAAACGTAGTAACAAAAACTAAAATCCTCAGTAAAATGAGAATCAAAGTTAAAATTGATTCAAACTAAATATTCATATTCTCTTTTTCGTTTGGGTTAAAATTTTTGCTGCTTGCCCCCCCCCCCCCTCCCTTTTTTTCTCTGTCTCTACTTCACTCTGTATTTTGTGCTTTAGCCTTTATTAGTACTGATATAATACAAATATAAATTTAGCCGCACAAAGGCCGTATCCAGGGGGGTGGAGGTTAGGGGGTTTGACCCCAGCACAAAAAAAAAATCGTCCGAATCGTAAAAACGTAAAAAAAACGCATGTAAACAAATATTTGATGTGTTTTAAGTTTCACTGTAGGTCCCTTTCCCCCCGAACAAAAATTCTGGATGTGTCCTTCAGCTGCGCCCCAATCTTTGTAATTTTTACTGTAATATTTTGGATATATCTTGAACACAAAAAAAGAAAACGTTTTGAAATTTTTAACTGAAACAAAATTCGAAAAAATAAAGTGACGGTAAAGGAAAAACTGTTGATAGTTTAGGAGATGGATTTTTAACCAATTACTTTATTTGTATACCCGTCTTTGTCAAGTTTTCTGGATATTTTTTTATTTGCTCTGTTTTATTAACATCAATTTCAGAAACAGCTCTGACATTGGCGTTAACACAAATATAAGCAACGACTGTTGAGTCTTCCTCCTTGTTCATCTCCTTCAAATTATCACCCATTTACCTTCCCTTGTCTGTACCTTTTAAAATTTGATCTTCTCACAGCAAAAAATCTGGTTAGATTTATATGTCATTTATATTTAGACATATGTATTTGTGCTTTATTTATATCAATCATTACTTGTTAATACTACCCGAGGGGAGGGGAATTATTTTTGGTATGAACCATGGAAATTTTGATGACTTTTATTGTCTTCTGTTGGAAGTGGTTGAGGGTCCACTCACCCTCTCTCACTATTTGTTAACAGAAACCTTTTACTGAGTATTTAGACAGGAAACCAATTTCCTATCTTTTTCAGTCTTTTTGTCGTAAAAATTGAATCATCCGATTAAGAAAAATATTAAAATAGATGGCAGCATTTGTTTCTTATCCAATGGACTTCTGAGTTCATTATGAGTGATAAAGCCTGAGATACACTGTCACATCTGTTGAATAAGAGGTAAAAATATATGAATGTCTTTGGTTTGTCCTTGGTTTAAACGTGGATAATTAAAATTGCAAGAAATCAATTTGAAGAGCCAACACTAATTTGTGTTCATCTACACTTGCTCATCAATATTATCATCAACACTAATTTGTTCTCAACTATTATCTACTAACACCGTGTCTTGGTAATTTTCACCAGATTCCTACTGCAGATACAAAAACTACTTTTCGAAACTTCCATTTATTCTAGTTTAAAAAAATTATGCCTTAGCTCTCCAGTCTGATGACATATTTTACGCTTGGAAGTTAAACAATGTTCAACTTGACAACTTAAAAACGGGCTATGTAATTGGCGCTGTTTTCATGGGTAATTTTGATTTTATTGGCGGCTGTAGTCTGGCTCGGGCACAAGTCTAATAAAAAAAATTTCCGTTCACACAAGGAATTTACCTTTTTGGCCTTACAGCAATTTTTGAAAGAAAAAAAAGCTTGAATTAATCAGAAACGGAGTTGGTAAAACCATCTTTCTAATTTTTTTTTTTTCTATTTTAAGAATGCACTCTTGATCAAAAGGTTTTTTGTCTAATCTTAACATTTTAAATAGCAAAAACTTAAATATTAAAAAAAACTTTAAAAGTGTGCTTAAACATGTCGGTATCTGACAGGCTCATCATGTTTTTAATCTTTGGCCAAGCCTAATTTTGTAGCTTAATATTGGCATTAAAACCGAAACTTTAATATTTTTGTCAAGAAAAATATTCTGAAACAGACTTAGCTATACGATGTTTTCTTTATCCCATGGGCTTTGATTTTTGAATTTTAAATCATAGTAGTCTGAATAATGATTATCGGTTTTTCTCTTAACATTTATGGCAATCTTTGGGCTTTGGATGTGTTCCAACATTCAATTGTCGTGAATGATAATTATTTTCATTTTTACCAATATACCCTATAAAAATAAATATTAAGCAATTTGTGTTACTGTTATTGTGAATATTTAGTGTAGGCCTCTTAGGGTTCCACATCTGCAAAGTCAAGAGGCATGAGCAATATAATAATTTTTTCTCCAAATTCGTGGGGGGAGGGCTGGCCCCCCTCCCAAACGACGCCACTGCTGACACTGGCCTTCACATTTTTTTTAAAGTCTCTCTTTTTTAATGTGTCACGTTTTTCGTTCTTTCTATCTCGTGTGTTTGTATTTTAAATATTGATAATCGAACTCCACATGTATTTTCACGTTGTCAAAATGGCCTTTTAAGAATGTTCCCGTATTATATTTGAAAGATATAGATAAAAGATCTCTAGAACGCCTTAGATGGCGTTCTTTTTAAATAAAATTGTCAAAAATGAATAAATGTTGCCTTGATAACTTTGAAATAAATGGCGTTTTATAGATGATATTTAAAATACTAATGCACGCAATAAAGAAGCGTCGTTAATCTGATACAATACAATATGTATAACAAAAAGTGGGAAAATTCTGAACCAAAGTAGAAGCAACTCCGAAAATCTGTTCAATACGTTTCTTGTGCGTATTGTGAAGTAAGAATTGTTTTATTAGTATGTTTCCTTCAGAAGAGGCCAGCCACTGAATATTTAAGTGTTGAGTGAGCTAAATTGCTAGCCCTTGTTGTACATTATAAGTTTTTTTTTAGACATTTGCAGCATAACAAATTTGATGTTGTCCGGCATTTTAGGCTGAAAATAATAAAAATATATAATCGAGTTGTGGCAGGGGTACCAATAGGCGGGTGGGGCGATTGCACCGCTCCCTAGATCTTGAGAAAATACCTTCTGTTATATTTTCATTGTATAGAATCGAAAAAATGCCCCTCCCCCCACCTGGATTTTGAAAATGACTTCGTATCTCATCGTAATTGGCGTCCCTGGAAGAAATGAGTTCTGGAAGAACTTCTTAATAAACTAGTATATTATTTTTCTTTACAAAATAATCCAACTCATATTTTCTTTAACTTGCTATAATCTTTTGTCTTATTTAAGTATTTTTTTGTTTTAGCTAATAAGTGCGGAAGCTTTGCTACCCGGTTCCATGTATTCTTTTATTGATACCCTTTTCATGTCTTAGGCTAAGCCAGTGAATATTTCGTTCGTATTTTCGTCAAACCCACAAAGAGCTTAAGGTGAAACTGTGCCTGTTATAAATGATCCCTTGGAGCTAAATATAAATGAATGTTAATTTTAATAACAAACCTCTCTCTTTGTAAATATTGTAATTTCTGCTCTTCTTTTTTAACAAAGACTGCCAACTTGTATTTGAAAGTTGGATCTTTACCGGCTTTCTTTTGTCAGTAATGCCCTAGTGAGGACATCTCCCCCCTTCGTCAATAAGGCCCTAGAGACGAAAACAATTGGGTTAAAATGAGATCATGCCACATTGAAAATTAGACATCTTCGTCTTTTTCCTAGTGGTGGGGGGGAGGGGGGCAATATGAATTGTAAAGAATATTGCTCTTTTTTAATCATATTTTGTATATATACTTATATTTCAACTTACATTGATACAGCGCAATAACAAGTTTTTGAAAAGGCTTGCAAATGGAACAGGCAAAAAGAGGGCGGGAATCAAACCCATGAAAGGTTTTGAATATTCTTTTACTGTGCTTACGTAACAGCTCCTTAAAAATTATTGTCTTTATTCTTTTTTCTCTCTATGAGAAGCTTGGAATATTTATCAGCAGAAACAGAGTTGCCGCTAAATTTTTGTTGCTGAAAGAATATCTCGATTCTGGCTAAAAGGGATTTATAAGTAATGTGCTTTTCAAAATGGAATTTTATATTCTTTGAAGTCTGAATATGAAAAGCTTGTATTCAACTAATTTGTTATTTTTGGATTTTTAAACCTGACTGAAACCATATTTGTTATTCAAACTTAAATGTGTCAAAAATTCAAATTGCTTCAAAGAATGTCATTTGACAGCAAAAATGTGCAAGTGGCAACCCTGATCTTATCTGCTTTGTGTTATTTGACAATGTGAACTTGTCTTACGAATAACGGTACATGTCTACTAGGTCAATCGAACGATGGTTTAAAATTTCAGCTATAGGCAGGAGCGTAGCTCCAGTATTTTTATTGGGGAGGCAAGAGGGATTTACATCCGGAAAGTCAAGGGGCTTGGGCTATATAATATTTTTCCGAATTAATGCACCCCCCCCCCCTCGCCGAAACGACGCCGCTCGATATAAGCTCTTTTTCATCAACAATTAATAAAGGTTGGCAAATAATTGAAAACCATAAGTATATGTTCTGTTTGATTTGCCACTTTTGTTTCGGACTTCAACACGCCACACACGTAAATAATTTATCTCAATGGAGACGCTAATTACCACTAAAAATGGTTATCTGAATTGTCATCAATTAAGAAAATAAAAATATCTATTGCTAGTTACTAATGAACATGCGAGTGTTACTTTAGAAGCGTAAAACCTGGAGAATACTTAGTTTTACCGATAAAGCACAGTAGTTAAAGCTCCCGAAAAAGATAGCGAATAATATGATACTGGGCTTTTATCACGTTATTTTATTCAATATCCCATCCATCTGGACTAAAATCCGACATGAGGTGTGTTTTTGAGGTGTCTAAAATCCGACGTAGAATTTTGGTGTCTTTTCCCGATTTCCGTTTTATTTACTCGGAGGTAAAAGATGCCAGTTTAGTAAGTAGCCCGTGAAGTGACTAAATGTGCTAAAATAAACAATTTTACTTATTTCAGGTTTTTGCTATTATCTGTCGGCAAGGGCGTACCCTAGATTTTGTTCGGAGGGTTTGGGGGGGGGGGGTGTACAAAAATAAACTTTGCAAAACGTATCAAATTGTTTGTCTATATGCGGTTTTGTCACTTTGCTGCAGGTCGGATGAAAATTTCGGAGGGGAGGCTTCAAATCCTGTAACGCCCCTTGGATACGGCCTTGTGTGCTGACAATGAGCTATAATAAAGATTACCATCGTGCGTCAAAATTAGCCTGAAACTAAATGGAAGAAGATGGAATCTTAATTTGAGAGCTGAGAAAAAAAATCAGTAGGATAATTCAAAAAGGTTTCTTCCATAAATGTACCCAGCGATCCATATAATTTGTAACTTGTGTTGTTGTCAGGATTTACTGAAACACAATCCCAAAATGTTTGAGAGAATTTATCGAACTTCTACTCATTTACTTTAGTTAATCCTAAAATTAACCGCTAAAACAAAAAGTTTACCCTTCTCCTTGCTTTTAAATCTTACATTTCATGTCAGTTTAGCGTCAATTTTAAATCATCGTTTGAGCTATGATTAATTATCATACGGCTATGACCTAAACTCGGTTGTGTCTATATCATTTATTGGAAATGATTGAAATAAGATTTGTCCCTTTTCCTGAGGGATATTAGAAAGTATATTATTTAACTGGATATTGATGTATAATGGCTTGAATACTTGCTAGCCGTGCCAGTATGAGTTTGTAAAAGTTTCACATGATCAATAAACTTTATCTGATTATTATTTTTTTAATTTTATTATTAGGGCATAAGTTACCGCTTTCATATAAAAGCATGAAATAAAAAGGTCAGGAGCTTTTCAGGAAAGTTTCAAAACATTCTAGTACTTCTCAAAAAAACCACACATAGAATCTACGGTAAGATAGTTTGATTTATACGTCCAATTTTATGGCTACTACTACTTATATCTCACTGTGACACCAAGTTGCCTGAGGCTCCACACGTTCCTCCTCCATCCCAATCTACTCAAAGCCTCCCTCGTTTACACTCTTCCAAGAAGTTCACATTATCTTCCTTTACAACATTCTTCCATCCCATTCAGGGACAACCTGCTTTTCGTTTGGCCATAAATGATTGGCTGACAAGGATGGTCTTTGGCAATCTTTCGTCCTTCATGCGCAGAACGTGTCCAAGCCATCTCAACCTTTCTCTCATTATAGCTCCAGAACGTGGGAAGGAACCATATTTTTCGTGCAACTTACTATTTGAGACACGGTCAGTCAATCGGGCGCCCATTACAATTCGTTGGCAATATCTCTGGAAAACATCTAGCAAATACTCCTCCGTTTTTTAGAGTGCCCGGGCTTCAGAACCATACTTGACCACTGTCATCACCATAGCTTCAAATATTTGAATCATGATTCGTAGACTTATCATCCTATTCTTCTAAACTTTTTTCAACTGTGAAGAAGCACCCTGGGCCTTGGCTCTGCCACTTCTAAAATCTACATTGCACCCACCGTCTTTACCAAGGGTATAATTTTCAATAGGATAGGCAAGGGGGAACTGCCTCTCCCTGACCTGGGTTTGCCCCCGCCCCCACCCAGCTGAAACTTTGCCTTTTCATAAATCTTGTAAAAACCAAGATAAGCCTGCATAACTCAAGCATCCACAGAAACGGATCAGTTTTTTTTAGTATATCTTTGCCTTTACTGTACTAAATGGCTTATTTTTAGTTTTCACTATCATTTTTACTTGATTTGGGAAAACTGGATTTGACTTTGCCCCCCCCCCAGGATTTTGAAGAAATTACGCCACTGGTCTTTACGAATAATTCTACCTAGGTAACTGAAGCTGTCCCTGGGAAATCTACTTTAATTAACTTAAAAAACAGAATAATTTTAACAGAGTAAATAAAAATGGATAAACGTATAATAACCAAATTACGCAGATACAGATTCTAGATTGTTTCATATACAAAATAACTTTAAAATTAGTATATATCTCGTCCAGTTTCGCATTTTAGTTTCATATTCGTTTTCAGATATTAATATTTTAGGATTTCATCTTAAATTTCAATTTACACGCATCACCACAAATTGATGACAATAATTTTTGTTAGTTAATATTTATGTTTTCATGCATCTACAAAGAACTATTTTTTATAAATAGTGATATAATATTGTATGTTAAAATATAATAACGATATAAATATGCTAAAATACTGGTTGAAAATCACTTTATACGCTTTGATTAGGCTTTTATGACAAGGTTTATAATTTGAAAGGATACAAAAGCGTTTAAAATTGATGGAAAGATAAAGAATATGTGTCACAAAGATTACCAATAAGTCTAAGCAAAAAATAAATAAATAAAAACTAGACTAGAATTTTTTTTCGTTTTCTATGATAAGCTCAAGTGAATACTTTCCTTTCCTCGAAGTATTGTTGAATAAGTTGCCCCAACTATTAGTAAACAGGAATACATTTTGAAATTTTTATTGTTTTCGAGATTAAAACATGTATTAGAAATAGATTAAATATAAGCGGAAGTAAAAAAACTTTCCTATTTCTAAGCACTTTTTTTATCATTCTCTTAGAACAAGTCTAAGTAGTAACATAATTTTAACTGGCGAGTAGACATATCTGAAACTAACGAAGCTACTGATTTATAAGAAAAGAATTCGGGATTGGACTTTACAGTCCCCATCGACGATGCTGATCTTCGTTTCATGGCCCTTCAGCCAGGAAGTGCAAGGGACAACCATCCTGTGCATTCGCACACCCTTCCTGTTTACCTTCCTTATGTTTCTCCAGGTACCCGTTTAGAACTGGTACAACTCTGGCTGTGTTTACAGAATCACGCCACTGACCGCCCTTGCAAACTAAATAAACAGCGACACCAGGATTCGAACCCCTGTCCTCACGGACAAAGGATATTAAGTTCAGCGTGCTTAACCATTTGGATAGATTGATATTATGATTTGTATTATAGATTCATGATTTATATTCTGAGATTCATACTATGGCAGAAAATTTTTGAGAAAATACTAAAACTAATTTGGGAAAATAGGAGAAAAATGGATGCTAATGAAAGCGAATGGACGAATTAACCTCTGAACTAATCTCCTCAGAAACAAGGTTTTCTCATCCATGGGCGGATGCAGAATTCATGTGTGGAGGGGGAACTGATAGAAATTTGGTCCCCGAAAGTTATTTTTTGCCACTTCAACCCTGTAATTAGTGGAACCGAATTCTGTGGGGGGGGGGGGGGAGTTGGCACGTGCCCCTAAAACAAACCCACGGATCTGCCCCTATTAGTATGTTAAACAATTAGTTACAATTCTCAGTGACTCTATTGATCAAAGTCGAGTTGCACAATTGGAAATAAATGAATGTCTAACACAAGTAATGTACACTGCATCAGAATGTGATTTAATGATATGGAATATAACCTGTAATGACAAAGAGGCAACCAGATTCTGCGATAAATTAGGGTTGTTGCAAAATCACATGTTTCAGAGGGAAGTTTTTGGTAGCTAACGCCCAATTTCTAAGGTGTCGTTTCAAATATGAATTATGTATTCTTTTTAGGACAGTTTAAAATTCCCGAACCAAATTAAATTTAAAATCTCTTTCTCAAGTGGTCAAGACCAGCAACCTTTGGGTGCTAAATTTAGACCTGTCATTTTTATCAATTTACTTTGCGTGTATTATTTGATCGTCATTTAGTAAAGTGTAGCCCAGGGTTTTAAAATGTTCCAAAAGCGAAAAAACAACTTAAAATTATATTGTTGCGGATAATCATGTGCTTTGAGACTAGTTCCATTAAGTATGCCCTTTATTTCACTGTGTAAAGAGGTATGGGCAACTTATAAAAGTGAAAACTGACGGTAAGTGTCATAAAAAAACACCAATGCCTGCTACTTTCTGGCATTTCTTGGCATTTTCTCAGTGTAATAATAAAGTAAAATTACTGTTATTAGTATAACTCGTAAAGTTACTGTAATAATAAGTGTTTAATCTCAGCAAATGAAGCTTGAAAAAATGAAAACCAAATGACATTACACCATATTATAACCAGATCTACGTTGCATGGGCAACGTGAGGTGTTGCGGCAACCATTGTTAGGCTTTGCCGAGTAAAGTGTTGCGAGAGCAACACTTTGATTTTGTTTCCTCGCTTCGACTAAACGCTGAAGTTCTTAATCTGTAAGGATCTTAGAATAAATACGAGGTACACCATGTACTATACTAGGTACTCGCAAAAGTTGCAATCCCCTCATTGCAACTAGTAAAAGTTGCAAGCCTATAGATAATTGTAGCCTAACAACCGATTATCACTTACAAGTCCCCTGCATGTCTTACCGCTGGAACCAAATTGGTATTACCATCAAATACACCAGAAACAAATAATAAGTACACCAACTAGCATAAGTTGCGAACCCCTCATTGCGAAAGATGGTTATGAGCTAATAGCCGACTGTTACTTAAAACTCCCCTTTATGTCTCACAATTGGTATTGGTCTATTTTTGGTTTCATTGTATACATTACTACTGAAGTTGTCAACCCCTTTAAACTTTCAAACAGGTATATCTCATGAAGGAATATTTCTACCGAAAAACGGATGATATATACTTTGTTTAGCTCATCAAGAGCTATCGACTGCCGTCGAAAACAAAAATCTATCTGTCTTAGTTCAAAAGTTGACTTTTTTGCCAGGCCAAGTTTCTAACGTCGTCACTCAGAACTTAGAAAGGAGCAAAGGATAAACTTTAATTTCTTTAGCAATGGAAGAACTTTTAAAGTTTAAGAGGCATATTTGATACCATTTCTGAATCAGCCTATTTTTACCTTACTATTGAAGTTGTCAACGCCTTTAAACTTTCAAACTGGTATATCTCATGAAGAGATTTTTACCAAAAAGTGGATGACATATACTTTGGTCAGCTCATCAAGGGCTATCGACTGCCATCGAAAAAAAAATATATCTGTCTTAGTTCAAAAGTTGACTTTTTTGCCGTAAGCCAAGTTTCTAACGTCACCACTTAAAGGAGCAAAGGATAAACTTTAATTTCTTTAGCAATGGAAGAACTTCTAAAGTCTAAGAGGCATATTTGATACCATTTCTGAATCAGCCTATTTTTGGTTTCAGTGTGTACCTTACTATTGAAGTTGTCAACGCCTTTAAACTTTCAAACTGGTATATCTCATGAAGAGATTTTTTACCAAAAAGTGGATGACATATACTTTGGTCAGCTCATTAAGGGCTATCGACTGCCATCGAAAAAAAAATCTATCTGTCTTAGTTCAAAAGTTGACTTTTTTGCCGTAAGCCAAGTTTCTAACGTCACCACTTAAAGGAGCAAAGGATGAACTCTAATTTCTTTATCAATGAGAGAACTTCTAAAATTTAAGAGGTACATCTGATACCATTTCTCTACCGCAATCCTTGTGCGAAAGACCGAACGATAAACTCAGCTGAACACACGAACAGAAATGGGTAAAAACAATAGACGGCAGCACTTTTGGTCCCCACTTTTTTATTTTTGTAATTTTTTTTCTATTTTTCATTCAAAGGAGATATATTGGCTGTGGGGCCGAGTAACTGCCGCATATATTTAACCTTTATAGATCTGAGCTCATCTTCAATTTGAAACTGGTGCCTGCCTTCTTGCCTGCTAGAACAGAGCTTTCCACTCGAAAGCAGAAACATTGTTTTGGTGAAACGAAAGCTCCACTGCATAAATTAAGATAGTTCTTTCTCACATAGGCTATAAAACTCAAAGTCACATCAAACACTATAGGCTCTGGCTAAAGGACAAGCAAAAACCATCCTTTTTGGCCCCAGGCAAGAGCTCAACGAAGCTTTCCAAAATACAAGGTCATATTCATCAGTCTGGCCCAAGGTCCACACTTTCCGTAAAAAACGTAGAGTTTAGACCCTTATCACTTTCTAGGAATAAGGTGAAATCTGGGTGCTTGGAACAAAAAAGAAAAAAACTATTACAAAACTAAAGTGTTGCTCTCGCAACACAATAAACAGCTGATTTCCGTAAAAAAAACTGATATATCAAGACTAAGCTAATAATTACAGACATGAGATGAAAATTCTAATGAGGGTACATAAAGGCATTGCCACACATAACTCACTGCACTGGCAAGCCACCTGAAGGTAATACAACTGCAGTTGGCTATTGCTTATTGCTACACGCCATCTGTAGTTGGCACTGTGTGACTTTTCAACGTTACTACTATTGCTACAGAAAACTCACTGCACTGGCAAGCCACCTGAAGGTGATACAGCTGTAGTTGGCTGTTGCTTATTGCTACACGCCATCTGTACTTGGCACTGTGTGACTTTTGAACGTTACTACTATTGCCACAGAAAACTCACTGCACTAGCAAGCCACCTGAAAGTGATACAGCTGTAGTTGGCTGTTGCTTATTGCTACACGCCATCTGTAGTTGGCACTGTGTGACTTTTCAACGTTACTACTATTACCACAGAAAACTCACTGCACTGGCAAGCCACCTGAAGGTGATACACCTGTAGTTGGCTGTTATTATTGCTACACGCCATCTGTAGTTGGCACTGTGTGACTTTTCGACGTTAACACTATTGCCACAGAAAACTCACTGCACTGGCAAGCCACCTGAATGTGATACAGCTGTAGTTGGCTGTTGCTTATTGCTACACGCCATCTGTAGTTGGCACTGTGTGACTTTTCAACGTTACTACTATTACCACAGAAAACTCACTGCACTGGCAAGCCACCTGAAGGTGATACACCTGTAGTTGGCTGTTATTATTGCTACACGCCATCTGTAGTTGGCACTGTGTGACTTTTCGACGTTAACACTATTGCCACAGAAAACTCACTGCACTGGCAAGCCACCTGAATGTGATACAGCTGTAGTTGGCTGTTGCTTATTGCTACACGCCATCTATAGTTGGCACTGTGTGACTTTTCAACGTTTAAAATCTATAAGACTCAAAATATTTTTTCAAAATATTTTTAACTCAAAATCTATAAGACTGGGGACCAAAGATGTTTGACAACTAAGGCACTTCTCAACTATTAAGCTATGAGTAAAAATTCTGTCGACACATCCTCTAGCTTTTCTTAAACCACACTGTTCTTCTCTTATAATTTTATCTATGGTATCTCTCATTCTTAAAAGTATCATATTACTAAGTAATTTCCTAACTACAGAGACAAGACTAATGCCTTGATAATTACGACCCTCACTCTAATCACCTTCCTTATACAGTGGTTTAATTAGAGTTTTCCTAAAATCGTTAGGTACTTCCTTTTTTTCAAAATCATATTCATAATCATCAGTAGCTTATTTCTAACCTCAGAGCCACCAAATTTATGAAACTCATTTACCACCACAGTATCAGCACCTGATGCCTTATTATTTTTTAATCCTTTTAGTACTGTCGCTAAATCTTCCTCGCAAAACAAATCTTCCTTCAAATCCAAGGTATAACAAACTTTTTCATTTTCCTCTATATGTTTCCTGCAACTCTATCGTGGTTTGCATATTCTCAAAATGTTGTGCCCATCTCTCCTTTTTACTCTTTTCTTGTCAATAATTGTGGCCCCGTTCCTCTCTTTAATTGGGACAAGTCCGGATTGACTACTCCCTCTCAATTTATTAACATGCCATTATATCTATTATATCAACTTGAATATTAATTTTTCTCTACTTACTCTGTCATAATTTTCTTAATAAAAATTTTGTTAGTTTGAATATTTCACTCATATACAATGGTAACTATTTTAAACGCACATACAGTTAAAAGTAGAGGCCTAATTGTAATTGCAAATTTTTAACTTGAGTCTAATATTGGAAAATAGGCTACTGCCCAATCTTGGACAAAGAATCTTAAAACTGAAGTATCTCAATCATGGGCAGATTCAATCACTGACATGTGTTGTGAAACTAGTAATCATATTTAAATAGTCTTTGTTATAAGATTGTAGTTAGCCAATCCCAACTATCTGTATCAGGCCCGAGATTAAGAATCTGCTGACCTTGTTATGGGAAGATACATTTGAGTCAAAATATTTGTCCAAGATCACACACTGTCCAAGTGCAGAGGGCTTTTACCCTAAATCTTATTTCATGCAGTGGATATGATCTGGCTGTTCCAGCTACTTTCACATATTATCTCTCCCACCACTCATAGTCATCACACTAATCTCTGCACTCGGTTTTACCTTCTCCCTAATGGTCCTCGAAGATGACTTCTACAAAGTTGCCAATTACAACCTAAATCATATCTTAGTTCACATTTCTTTTTGCTATCTTACCCACGAGAACCGTCTGAGCTGTCGTAAACAATCACAGTCCGAACCTTTTCAGATTCATTTTCACCCTCAGTGCTGTCTTCTCACCAAATCTCTTCATGTGCCCCCAGGGCATAACTTACAACCCACGCCCTGAGGGCTGTGGGGGTGTGTGTGTCATGTTCAAAAGACCGGAAAAAAATTCTGGACATTTTAATTACAAAATAGGTATCTAAAGGTTTTGATTTGATGTGTTTGAAGAAATGGTGGGCGTAGGAGGAGGATTACTTGTCCTCCAATCACTTAAGGCAATTAAAAAGGGCAGAAGCCCTTTCAATTTCCAACCGTATGAGCTCTTTTCTACGACAACAATTGGCCAATTTAAATTTCTATCTGATGCATTTTGGGAAAATACGAGGTATGGGGGTGGGGGAGGGGGTCGGTGTCCACCCTTCCATCGCTCTGAATCTCAAAAAGGGTACAGAAACTTCTGATTAGCTATCCATTAAGCCCCCTCTGAAGTTTACAGGATCACCCTTTCTATATAAACCTTATATACCCAAGGGCATAACTTTCAACACTTACCCTGAGGGCTCTAGGGGGATTGTCATCCTAAAATACAAATTTCCAGATTTTTAACTACAATGGCAATCTCAAAACTTTGATTGTATATGTTTGGGGAAATGGTGGGCGTAGGAGGGGGGTTAGTTACCCTGCAATCGCTCTCGACTATTAAAGATGGTATTAGCCTTCCAATTTGTAATGAGCCCGTTCAGAACTTCGCACCACAACTGCTTCTATAGGAAGCACCCTGGTTAAAAAAAAAAAAAAATAATACATTGTGCCCACATCGCTCTTTACTTAGGCAGCGCTAATGCGCTGCTTAGGTAAAAATAAATTATAAAATAGATGACACTTCGGTATCAAACTTAAATAGGAAATTTCGGTCCAACTGAGATAGGAAATTTCCTAAGCTAAACTGAAACCTATTCGGGCAACTAAACTGTGGCGAAATGTCATCAGATTTCAAAGGTAGATATGGCACAAACAAGTATAAATAGTTAATGTTATTTCAGAATGGAACATGGGCATAGGGAGCAGCAATGGGCTCTGCCCTGAGCAAGAAGAAAATGTCAAAAAATAGACCATAATCAGACAGCAGCATTTTCACAATTTATAGTAGCCGACGTATTTATTAGATATAGAGGTGTTAGTCTGCAGTTAGGTCCAACCAAAGAAACTGTAATATTTTGGAAACAACAAAAAATCTTAAGTACTTACTTAAGATTAGGCCTAGAGCAAGCACTTCACTATACTTACAACCCCCCACCCTAATGGGTATTCTCCATGTGTTTTTTTTATTTCTTGGTTTATTTAACCTAGCCTAGCTTTTTTCCTGCTAAATAGTCTATGTTTGAACTAAATGGTAACATATGGCAAGACCCATGGAATATAGGTCTGAATGGGATATATATTTTTACTTTAGCAGGTGGATGTTAAAGTAAAACATGTGGTAAAATTCTAGTTGATTGACTTCTTGCTATCTCAGAAAGGGATTAGGTTAGGAAAATGAAACTTTCAGGGATAGGTCTACAGACTAAAGTATGTCCTGTGAAGGTATTTTGAAGTACCTGCCATCACTTCTTCTCCCTCTAGAGACCCCTGACCTTTGATGACCTTCAAAAATATGTGTGTTATAAAAGTGAAACCTTTCAAAATAGATCTTCTGCTTGAATGAAGTACAACAAAATTGTTTTCAGCTTCACAACTTTGCTCAATCCCAATTTATAAGGTTTTAAAGATATGCAAATACATTCCCTTAATTTTGAAAAAAAAAACATTGATATGGCTCAGAATTCTACTCAAATAATAGTAATTGCATTTTCAGAATTAAAAGCAAAGAAAAAGCAACTGGTAACTGAAAAGTAATGAAAAATGTAGTTTTGTCAAAATTTCAATAGGTATAGACCTGTCATGTAGGCAAATTTCAGGCCCTCTGGAGGGAGAAGGAGTAGAGGTGATTACTTTAAAACATCTTCCCAGGATATACTTTAGCCTGTAGACCCATCCCTGAAAGTTTCATTTTCCTAACCTAACCCCTTTCTGAGATAGCAAGAAGTCACTCAACTAAAATTTTACCAAACATTTTAAAGTGCTTTTAGGAATGATATAAGTATTTTAAGATTTTTAAAGTTGTTTTTGAATTTCATAATGTTTTTTTTTAGTAGGCCTAGGCCTAACTGTAGACCATTACTGATATGGATTATTGCACAAATAAGAAAGAAAGATTCATATTCATTT
The DNA here is from genome assembly GCF_032884065.1 of Artemia franciscana. Classification (NCBI taxonomy): domain Eukaryota; kingdom Metazoa; phylum Arthropoda; class Branchiopoda; order Anostraca; family Artemiidae; genus Artemia; species Artemia franciscana. The sequence goes on from NC_088878.1 coordinate 24,564,766, forward strand.
GTTTACAAAAAATTAAATACAGATAAATAGCCTAAACTATAACTGACTTACCAATAAAGTCAACATACCACTCAATGCCTTTTTTTTATGTTCTTTATGAATATAATAATCACTTCTAGCAATTAACTTCTAAGCAATTATTATATTTGTAAAGAATATAAAAGACATCAAGTGCTTTATTCACTTTATTGGTAAGTCAGTTATATGAACTGTCATAATTTTACCAAATCTTGGAGCATTTTTACACCCTTGACTAGGAATAGAATATATTACAAGGCTATTATTCATAGCGTGATTAAATGGTAAAATTCTACTTTAGTGACTTTTGGCTATCTCAGAAAGGGGTTAGGTTAGGAAAATGAAACTTTCAGGGATGGGTCTAAAGGCTAAAGTATGTCATGGGAAGGTATTTTGAAGTACCTATCTCTGCTCCCTCTCCCTCTAGAGGGTCCTAACCTTTGATGACCTTTAGAAATATTTGTGTTATAAAAGTGATACCTTGTAAAATAGATCTTCTGCTTGAATGAAGTACAACAAAATTTTTTTCAGCTTCACAACTTTGCTCAATCCCAATTTATAAGGTTTTAAAGATATGCAAATACATTTCCTAAATTTTGAAAAAAAAAACATTGATATGGCTCAGAATTCTACTCAAATAATATGAATTGCATTTTCAGGACTGAAGGCAGAGAAAAAGCCACTGGTAACTGAAAATTAAGGTAAAATGTTGTTTTGTCAAAATTTCAATTCAGACCTGTCATGTAGGCAAATTTCAGGGCCTTCTAGAGGGACAAGGAGTGGAGGTGGGTACTTCAAAATACCTTCCTGGGATATACTTCAGTCTGTAGACCCATCCTCAAAAGTTTCATTTTCCCAACCTAACCCCTTTCCAAGATAGCCAAAAGTCACTACAGTAGAATTTTACCAATTAAATTAACAATAGATAAAGTATCTACTCACTATTTTTCCAAACAGATACAACCAATCTCTTGCTTACCTTCAACAAACAATAGCTCATAAAATATAAATCCTCATAGCCTAAAAAAGAAATCCTTCTCCATCAAGAACCATCTCAAACAAGTTTGCTGAAATAGAAAGTGATTTAAACTTAACTTGCCAAACATCTCCTATTAGAAGTCAATTGAATCTGATCCTTTTTTGGAACCTAAAATGTAAAAGTAAATGTATTTACAAAATGAGGACCAGTCAAAGGACTCAATAAATTATCTTTGGCAAATATAGAAGTAACCATGCTAAAAGCCTTTTTTGATGCCCAACATCTAAAAAAGAAATGCATTTGCAAACTGAGGACCAGTCATTTATTTAGTACCCATCTTCAGTAAATACAGACCACCCTAAAATGATTTTACCACCCTAATTTAAAATCCTAAATGGATTTTACCACCCTAAAAGGAACCAAAGCTGGATTTCTAATCTCACAAACCACACTTAAGAACCTGGGACAGGGTTTTCAACTGTGCTAAGTAACTAATCATAGTCAGCTACATCAGTACCAGCACTGTCAATAGTGTCACCATTCAGTTGTGCAATGGTATAGAATTAGTCTTTTGGTATTCTGTCTAGCACTAAACTATTGTATGTCCTATTATTGAAGTAAAGAGAGAGAGAGGGACAGCTTCTTTATCTGTTACATTTCTAAGAATATGTAAAAAAAAGAATTTTTTTTTGTCCAATACTAAAGGAAAGAAATCAAGATTTGTTTCCATTTCAGCTCCTTTTATGACAAATATTGAAATATTTTTTTTTTATTCCAGAGGCCCAGCCACCAATTAGTTCAGAGGGGAATGAAGATGTAATGCCAGGTGAGGATTATTTTTTTCATTTTGTACTATTTCAGCAAATTTGGTTTTAGAAGCACTTGATTTTAATAAAGATGCTTTCTGTTTTTAAATCTGCTTTATAATGTTCAAATATAAATATATTAAACAAGCTGAGCTTTTTAACATTTAGCACTAGCTAATTCCTAGTACTAATAAAACCACATTAGAGAGAGGGTAAGATAAATTTGTTATATTAAACAAGCAACAGCTACAGTTTAAAGGCCATCCCAAGAAGTAAAAACTTGTCTGAGGGGTTTACTAAATCCTACAAACCTTACAACAAAACAATTACATCAAATGTACTGCTCTATTACTATCCCAAGAGGCTATAATAATAATTAATTTATTCATTTGCCCCTCCCCCCCCTCTGAAAATAAACAGCTAAAATTCGTGCTTTCTATAAAGTACTTCTATAATTACACTCTTAAATGAGGAAATGTCACAAATATTTTTTTTGTTCTGGTCAGTATAGTTATGACCCTTAATCAGCATATGAAGCACAAAAACATTGACAATGTCAAAACAACCAACAAAGTGTTAATCTTTGTTGAAGATTGAGTGTTGTAATCATAGATCAAAGCTCTCTTAATTTGCTAAACCATCAAAACATGAAAGATTATTTTCATGTTATAGTCTAAACATAAACAAAGTTTGTATAATTTTTATAATTCAAAAGCTGGCAATATCCTTACTTGCTCATAGAGTTTCTGCACCAAACCCCAGGGTCATGGGAAGAGGCGTTGCTAGCCAAACAATTAAAATTTGCTATTAAAATTACTTCATTTTTTACCAACAGAGACTAATCTTCTTTCAGTTATTTTACATCATATATTTCCATCAGCCCAGTTACCTAAAAAAAACAAAAACAAGCTAGTAAAGTACTACTACTACAATATTGTAAATACAGATGTATAGAGGAAAAATAGAGAACACATAGGACAAATACAGGGGAAAATGCTTCAGTTTTCTCATTATACTTAGGTTACAGGATACAATTTTACAAACAGACTATACATGGTACTTGAACAATAAAATTTCATCAATATTAACTTCCAAGTATTTAGATGAAGATATACACTTTAAAATTCCACCCTGTGCTACAATTTCCTGAATCAAAGAATACAAAACTGGAGACTGAAAAGAAAGAAAGAATTTGACTTGCCAATTTTAATCTTAAGCCTGTTTACCTCTAAAAGAATGTAGCCTATTATCATTACCTTTCATCAGCGTAATTAGTAATTCTTTTGCCTCTGCAGTGGTGATAGCTACAGTGTCATCAGTAAATAATGACAGTGTTTCATTCCAGGGACTATTAATCATATAACTACCACTAAAACACCAACTGGGGATGCTATTAGGCATATAATGGATAATACTAAAAGAATCAGAACAAGAACAGATCCCTTTTGGACATCACAACAAATAGACACGCTTTAGATTGCATACAATCCATCTCTAATAACTGTTAAATGCTATTAAGGAAACTCCATGTATGATCAAAAGCTTTACCTTGGATTCCTTACACCTTACATGCTCCAGGATTAGACCGTGGTCAACCACTTCAATTGCCTTCATTTGGTCTACAAACACTGCATTACCCTTAAGTCCTTTGTCTAAAGGTATATTAATTACACCAGTCAAAATATCAATGCATCTGCTGTCTTCCTATTCCTTCGGAACCAAAACTGAGTAAGATTCAGTAAATCAAATTTCTTAAGAAAATGGGTTAACTGACTCCTAAAACATTTTTTTAGCTGGACAAGACTACTACTACTACTACTAATAACTCACTACAACACCAAGCCGCCTGAGACCAACACAGCTACGCACGCTCCTCCTCCAACCTAATCTATTCGAGGCCCCCCTCTTTACACCCTCCCAGGAAGTTCCCATTTCCTTTAAATCTTTATTTATAACATCCTCCCAACCCAGACGAGGACGAGCTGCTTTCTATGTAGCCCCAGACGGTTGGCCAAAAAGGACAATCTTTCATCTGCTGAATGTGGCCTAGCCATCTCAACTTTTCTTTCATTATAGCCCTAGAAAGTGGGATTGAACCACATTTTTCATACAGCCTACTGTTTGAAATATGGTCAGTCAGCCGGGTACCCAGAACAATCAGTAGGTAATTTCTCTGGAAAACATCTAGTAAATTTTCGTCTGCTTTTTGGAGTGCCCATGCTTCAGAGCCATATTTGACTAATGTCATCACTGTAGCTTCCAATAATCTAATCTTGGTCTGCAGACTTATCTTCCTATTCTTCCAAACTTTTTTTAACTGAAAAAACACCCTGAGCCTTAGCTATTCTACTTTTAACATCTTCATGTTCCCACCATCTTTACTAATAATATTACCAAGGTAAGTGAAGCTGCCAACCTGATCAATCTTTTTGTTACCCAACGTCACTTGTTCATCTTCACTTACCTTTGTGTCCCTGTTAGAAACGATCTTCAATTAATGGCGCTAGAACAATAGACACTGATGAAAAAAATGCATTCAGATTTTTTTGGCTCACCAGATTGCTATTGGAAATACTGCTTTTCATGGTATCTTTGGTCTCCCCCTTGCTTGTCCATGGTAATCTTCTTTAAAAGCAACGATAGATCAATAGGGGATGGCAAAGTGGGTCCAAAAGGTAGATCTTCTGAAAATGGAGAAATAGTATTGGCTGTTTTTAAGCCTATTGAAGAAAAATGATTCAGAAATTCATGATAAACCGTCTACATCTATGGTCTCATTTGTCATCACTTCAGAAGTTGAATTATTAGGGCTATGACCTATAACACTGCGGATTTTTCGCCAAGTATTCAACGAGCTACCTTCAACTTCATGCTAAAATACCTTTTTAGGCCTTACAGAGAAGATTATTGGTGTTGCTCTTTATTCTCATTTGTTGGTTTTAAAGCTTCAAGCTTTATTTTTTTTTTTTACAAAGGTCTCTTGATAACTTTTGTTGTGGATGGGCATTAATACAAAGTTTCTCCTTTGAGACGTTCCTCCCTCTAAACTAATCAGTTCTTTTCAATATAGTGATTGTTTATGCTCAAAGTAAGTAAAACGAAAAAAGATTATTGCTGCAAAAGTGCTAATAATTCTTTTAATTAAATAGAAACATTTTAATAAATACATAGGAACTTTTAATAAATACGTAACATGGACTGAAGTTATAACTCATACTTAGCCTGAAAAGTTGCAGATAACTTTGATTTTTCAGGATTGATCTTTACTGTATGGATTTTGTTGTATTGATAGTATTACAAGATATTTTTTATTTTGCTAGAATTTTTTTTATATTCAATTTAAAAAAAACAACAAATTTTTAACATTTTAATGGGGTCTAGACCTTAATTCCGGAAAAATACCCCTGGAAAATTTTCCCTGAGGAAATCTCTCCCCCTGGAAAATTCACCCTGAAAAATTGCTCCATATTCACTCAGGTAATTTTGGATGTTTGTTAAAAGGTAAATTGTAAGTTTTTACTCACCTGTTTGTCAGAGGCAATGCTGTAGCGTTGGCTATGGTAAAGAGCCATAAAAATTCAAATATTGTTTATTTATTTATTTTCTTCCAGAGTCACTTTAGATGAAACGATGGTCATATAAACTTTGGAGAGGGCTTACTTGATTTTAAGTTTAAAGTTCTAGTGTCATTTTAAGAATCTAAAGTGATTGGAAGGGAACAGTGGCATCGTTGAGGGGAGCAAATGGGGCATTTGTACCCAAATAATTTGGGAAAAACTACAATTTATTAAGGAGTTTTAAAACTGTTTTAATTAGCTTTAAAATTTTTAAAGCTTGATTTAAGTGTCAAATTAAAAAAAAAATTAATAATTCATGCTGGTTTTTAACATAAGGAAAACAAGAAAAATAGGGGTCCAATACACTTTCACAAGATTTCACAAAACTTATTGGGGATCCTGTCCATAAGTCGTGCAGGTCTAGCTTCACAAAAAGAAATCTATTGGATAGTACTTGTCATCGTTATCGCAGGAGAAGCAAAGTCAGAGGCGAGAATCCCCCGTTTATTTGGAATATTCAACTTCAAATCCGATTGTATATTATTTCCAACATGTCTTGAAGTCCAGATCCTTCCATAATCTGTCCAACGGTCCCAACGTTACTCATGAGCGTGTGGAAGCCACACAGTCGCAGGACGCTTTTTCTGACAAGAAGTGCATCCGTATCGGCAGCAATAATGGTAAGAGCTCTTCAGTAAAGGGACTGATCGAAAGTCAGTACTGGAGTAGCACCGTATCTGGAACACTGTTCACAAACGAAGCTGATTGTGAAGTATATACAAATGGGATCACTTGGTTTCATATCTATCATGGGTATGAAGAGAATGGAGGCTTTTTCTGTGTAAGAACCTGGCTACGTATCAACATACAGCTCGCTCAAAGCTCTAGGTGAGGGTGAAGGAAAAAATTTTTGACATATTTCGTAGCAAGTTGCAATATTTTGACGGATCCAGAATCGAAGCTCGTGGTAGCGGATTGTACAGAAGGTTAGTTTGTCGCAGTGTCTGTCTGAGATACTTAATGGGAATTCGGTTCGGTTTAGTTATCTGCCTTGACTTTGCAAACTTTTTCCTCTCAGGTACTGTTCAAGACCTCAACAGTGGCGTCAGGGAAACAATAATGCCCATGCCGTGAAAAGTGTCGTTACCATCAAGGGTTCGAACGCTGTGACCGACGTTACCAGCTATGTGCTGTATGAAAGAAGTTCCTTTCAGTTCTTTAATGTTTGTGCTGTCAGATACCGAAATCTTACGCTCCAAGAGCTTCGTCTTGTAATATAATGATCTGACACCCATAGCACAAAGTATGCCACTTAAAAAGAGGCAGCTTAAACTCATGATGCAACAGGACAGGTAATCCAATATGAAGAGGTGGTCCGATTGCCTTTGGTCGACGACTTGTAACGTGCACTGACCTATTGACGCAACCCTCCTGTCTGTTCTGTCTCCTACGAACAGAGTATGGAGAAAAAGTCGCAAAGATGAAGGTAGGTATTTGATGTCGTTTGTTTTTCCCGAGGTTTCCAGAATTAAGATATACATGCATGTGTTGTTTAATACCTTTGGCATCACTTTTGATGATAGCTACTGCAGCTCGGACAATACCTTCCTTTTCCAGTTCTACGTTAATTTTTTTTTTTGGCTTTAAAGTAACACTCGTGGAGAATGTCATGAACCGTGGCTCTTGGCGTAATGATGTTCTGTCTGCCGTTTACCTATGTAAATACTGCACTTTCGCCTAATCTCTCTCGTATCTTCTTTCTCATGCATCTTTCAATATATCCAGAAGAATCCTCTGAGTCACCCATGAGCTCGTTCATCTTGCTAACTAGATCAAACAGTGTTAGTTTATCATCATCGTTAGTCTGGAAAAACTTGACAACTTCCTCGAACGCTTCGTTCTGATTCAAGTTATAAGGTCGACGAGATTTTCGTTTTCCAGACTGTGAAGGAATCCCGCTGTACTTGTTGGGGATGTTACTTTCGGTTAGAAAGTTTGAGTAGCGGGATTTATGGCAAACTACATCAGCAGCGTGCAAATCGGCAGTAGCAGCAAGAATTTTTGTCATTGCTACTCTTGACCAGTTGTCAATTCTCTTTCCACAAACCTCTCTTAGTGTATTTCAAAATCTCTCGTTTTAACATTGAAATGGTCTTCTTTCTTCTTCCTTATGTCAGGGGTAACTGGCGTAGAGCGTAAGAGACAATCGGATTGGAAATTGAAGTTTCCATATAAACGAGAAAATTCTCGTGTCTGACTTTGTTTCCCCTGCGACGACAATGACAAGTACTGTTCAATAGATTTCTTGTTTGTGTAGCTAGACCTGCCTGCCTGCTTCAATGACTGCTGTGACTTCTTCACTCTTCATTGATCGACTTACTTCGTTCGCCGAGACTGCACCTTTCTCTATCAAATCAGGCTTTCCTGACTCTTCAACTGTTTCTTTTTTGCAAATATACAATTCATATCGATGATTTAAAGTTTAAGAGTAGTTTGCTATATAGCCTGTTCATCCTTCAACCTATAATGATAAATGAAACTTTTAATTGTACTTTCAAATAAAGGTGACTTTCATAATAATTATGATATAGAACCCTATTTTTGATAGCAATTTTGTTGTTGGAAACATGAATGAAACCTCCTTAATCGAACCCCAACCTTAAAAAACCTTATTTTTAGTTTTGCGTTCAAATAAAGGTGATTTTCGCAATCACTGTGATTTAATATCCTATTCTAGATATCAATTTTGTTGTTATTCGCCTTTACACGGGAGCACAAATTTCCCATCCTTTTATCAACCTCAACCTAAAAAAAAACTAAGTTTTAGTTTTACGCTCAAATGAAAAGGATTTTCACAATTGCCCTTTTCTAGACATCAATTTTTGTTTTTGTTCGCCCATATATGGAAACGCGAATTTCTGCAATGAACAAACTTTGTATATTTGGAATTAGCAAGTTTTTCTGAGTCGGGTAGTAAAATAATCATTTCTCTTGCAATCTGTTCGCTTCCTGGAATATTATTCCCCTATAGTACGGGGAATTTTAAGTTATAAAGCCGATTTCTAAAGTTAGTCTATGTCTCAACAGTTCCCGGATCCCGTCATTAGGTACATTCATGAAATAATAATCTACAAGTCTTTTAATCCCGACTACTATCAGCCGTGAATTGCTCTTTAGCTACTGTTATAACCATGAGAAAAGGAAGTACAATAGAACATGAATATGTAAACAAATGCGTTACATTGTAATAGTTTGTTTGCATAATCTGTCAAAATTATATCCAGATTACGATATTACCTCTTAGGATGAGGTCATCTACCCATATTAGGTACAGTGTAGGGATGTAATAAAATTCGTTGAAGAAGCATAAATCCTGCTATTAATTAGTTTCCTAAAAATGACTGTTTTCTTAACGCTAGGTTATGAAACCGAACCTTATCTGTCACCTTATTCATGACTTTGCATAAGAACTGATAAGAAGATGCTTTTTTTTCAAACGCCGGGATCAAATCAGTATCACACGCCAAGTAAGAGTCATTATAAGTGCTTTTTTTAAGGATTCCCTTTGTTAGAGTTCCTTGTAGTTTAGTTCTCTCCCAAAGTTTCTCGTGGGATTTTGTTTTGGAAAAGTAGCCTTTATATTTATATATATGGATCCTAGTTTTGAATAAAACTATAGGCTACTCAATTTGCTTGCCATGATGATATTCAGTGTACAGTTTTATTATTATCACTGAATTTAGAATGAACCATCTGAGAGATTATAGCCCCAAATGGATAAGGCGTAAAGGTTCAGACTCGAGTGATGATTCACGTTCTTCTATGCCCTTTAGTTTCCCAAGAATAAGTTTGTCTTTCAATGATCTGGCCCCGTTCAGTTTGGATAAAAGTGACTCAAAGCCGACTGTGCCAAAGAGAAAAATTTCCTTACCAAAAAGGAGTAGGAGTAATTCAAATCTCCACATGCTATGGGAGTGTAAGTTTTGGAGCTTTTGATTATAAAATCATTTGATTCTGTCCTCTCTGCATACATATCGCCCTCTTTCTCAAAATATTTATTTCTATCGGGCAAAACAAAGTTATCTAGGGCAAATGGGTAATATAGGGTTAAACAAGTAAATTTTATCAGTAAAACAAATTTCATAGGGTAAAATAGGTCAGTATTCGTGAGCAGAGGGAGGCAGGAGAGTTTGCCGAACTAACAATGACCCCAGTGACCTAATGAGAAATTTTTCTGACAAAATACGCTGAAAATTGTGGATATCTTAGTATCTGGGTCTATCGGCGTAAAGCTCCCATTTCTTGGGCGGGGGTAGCTGGTGCCAAAAAAACTTACCTTTTTCAAAGATCTTAAGGAATATCACTAAGTTGTCGGGGGAGGGGGCCCATATTTTACCCGGAAAGGGTATTGGCTCCCTAGTTCCTCCACTTGCTAGGTCTATGATAACCAGCGCGCATTGTTCCATTCTTTCCTGAGAGTCGCTTTTCTCGTGGCATTTTCGATCTTTCGCAAAGCTGCGGGATGTAAGTTCGTATTTAAGTAAATATTTAGGAATACAAACTAAGTTGGACTAAAATTTAAGCTGGTCAAAGACACGACCATCTGAATAATGTCTCCGACCAGCAATTTTGTTGATCACAAGTTTCGGAAGAAAAAGAAAAGCGCGTTTTTGCGTACAGTAATTAACCTTTTTTTGTCAGTTGACCATCTTAATAATTAAAATCACATAGAAGAATGTTAACTGCCATTGCCTATTTTAGAGTTCTGAAATGGCCCCCATAAAAAAATAAAAGAAAATCAGCTAGTACTCTGTCGGGCATTTGACTGATATTGGGGACAAAGAGTCTGTGGCTTATTCTATCAGCATATTGTGTTTGAATGCTTATCCAAATTGGATATGTTTGGACATTAAGAACAGCCACAACGCATGTGAGTCTGAACATTAGGAGGCAATCAGTTCTCTAGTGGCGCAGTGGTATTGATCTCAGCTTTGTAATGCGGGGCTGAAAATTCGATCTTAGCTGCAGCAACCCGCATGTGAAAACTTCTAAATAAAAACCCAAATAAGAAGGAGAAGAGGATGCAATCAGTTAATTTTTTTAATTAATAATCCAAATAAAAAAGAAGAAGAGGGTACAATCAGATTAATTTTCTAGTGGAGAGGGTTTTTAAAGGAGTGGTAAATACTAGTAAATAGCATTTTTGTTGTGACCACTCTTATTTCGTGTCATGATTAGCGATATTGGCAAGGAATTCCCCCAAAGATAGAAATATGTGGATGACTTGTCGATCCTTAAAGTATGTCATAGGAATATTAAAAGTGACCCCGATGAAATCCTGACCCAATGATCGGATGAATCTAAGAATCTATATGCTCGTGAAACATGTTAAACTCCTTGGTGTCACGATTTCTAATGGTCTTAAGTGGGACACGCATGTTTCCAACATTGTTAAACAAGCAAATGTTTCACTATCCATGTTTGATCTGCCTGCACAAATATAATTTTCCTAAGATACATTCTCTCTGTGTTTACTTATCCTTTGTCAAGCCGCTATTGGAATATGCATATCTGGTCTCGCATTCGCAACTTTCAAGTGAATTTAGTGACTAACTTGAGTCGGTCCAAAAGCAAAATTCAATAAGCGTTCCTCCTTAAAGCTGCACGCATTACCACCTCAAAAGAAAGGAGGAAAAAATTGTGCTTGTGTTTCGCTAAATCAGTCATTTCTAATCCCGTACTGAGGACTTACTCCCTGAATTTCACAATCCCATTAGACCCCGACTCCCCCGGTCAGCCTCCTTAGCAATCCAAAATTACTGTCCGATCTATGCTGTTATAGACAGGTTTCGTGAAAGTTTTATACCCTTTATTCTGGAGCATCTTAATAATCATTCGTGATTCTACTCTTAACAAAATTAATTCCTTCGTCTCTCTTCCTGTTGATGTTGTATCGCCACAAATGTTCCCCCTCTCATCTATTGCCGTTTTTATTTTGTTTATTTGTAATGTTTTTGTATTTTAACCCCTTCAGCAATTGTCAAGCTTTCCGATTCGCCCTTTATCTTTGATGATTTTGCCTTTTTAATTTAAACTTTTTTGATTTTAACGTGTTGACTGTTTATTTGACTTAATGTAACATGTTGAGTGTGTTAAGTTGACTTTTGTTATAATTTGAAATTTTGTTTTCTTTACTTTTACGTGATATATAAAGCGAATTCGGCTCTTAGAGCTTGTGATAGTCTTTTGAAAATAAATATTATCTTATCTCATATTTAGCTTTTACTTGAAAATTTTCCAGAGAGGGTCCATTGGGACAATGTTAGGGGAGTCCTTTCTTTGTGTCCAAGTATACTTATTAAAATGTTGAAATTAAGATTGCTAAAATGAAAGACAAGCTTGGGCGACAAGCTTGCTACTTGTTCCTGTAAAAAACACTCAGCAACCGAACCGTCGACTCGACGCCCTTTGCGCCAGCAATGGTTCAGGAGGATCTTTATCCTTTTTTTTTAAATGAAAGAATTGTATTACTACGCAAATTTTTATTTCTTTGCTGCTCCCAACACAAGTAATTTTTTTCTGATTTTTATATTTTAGCCACTTATCGCTTTTGTTTCTTACAGACCAACCTGATGGAATATCAGCTGAGTCAGATAGTATTACCTTAAGCGACAACTGTGAGCTTGCTGCAACTCCAGTGCCTGAAGACGGATATATCCCTGTTGAAGGAGCTGTTGAATCCGTTGAAGAAATAGATGATGTAACTATTAATGGTAATGTTTGCTTTAATCGCGATATCTTGTCGTTTCATCAGTTCTTCTTAGAAATTATCGTCGTAAATAAGTGACTCGCCTATTTTTTATTTCGCGTTTGTATACTTTTCTGTTTCGCTTGGCTTTAACTGTAATCCAGATGGAATTTTTACCAATTTACTTTTACAATATAGAGAGTGGATATATAATACACGAGGATGAAACAGGTAGGATGTATAGGAATGCAGCCAAGCTATGTTCCATCAAGCTTCACCAAACCAAGGCAGTGCAGACAAGCTCATATTTTTTCTACTTTGGCCACTTTTCTTCTTCTGAGGACACCTATTAGAAAGAGCATCTAGTCACCTTAAAAACATTCATATATTTGACACAATGGTGGTGTCGGTACTACTTTGGTGGCTCCGAAATCTGGCCGTTCAAAGTGCTGGGTGTCTGAGATCTGGGCGTTTTCTACTATGAATGTCTTCGTTATATTCGGAAAGTTGGACAGTCTAAAAGTGTCAGAAATGGTACCCACCGCAGTAGAGCTAGATAGTGGTAGCTTATATTAAATGTCATCAGATGCAGACATCTCTTGTGATTTGGTTAGGTAACCAAAATCGCGTCATATGACGCGATTTTGAAGCTTTGCCTTAAGTTTCTCCCGTTGCCATCACTGAGTAAAGGCCTGTTCACCATGAAATTTTACTAATACTGGGATTTAGCCTGTACTAATCTGAGCCAATGAGAATTTTTGTAGAAGTTTTTGATTGGCTGAAAAATTCTATGAAAAATTCTGATTGGCTCAAATTAGTAGTAGCTAAATCTTGGTATTAGTAAAACCTCACTGTCAACGGTCTTAAGTGAGCCGGATGCCACAGGAAACCTTGTTATCCACCATCAAGTCGAATTTAGAGGCGTGTGGCAGGCTCAGGAGTTATGGTAGACGCTGGGATGGAGGCTGGTTGTCCAGCCATCAGTTTTTTACAGACCCTCCTAGAGCTACATATGTCACCAGGTCTCAAATGCCAAAATGAGCCAAGGGCTTGAAATTTGAAAATTGTGTCTTGGTCTTCGAAAATAAATCTTTGATCATGGTGCTTAGTCCTTAGTCCTTAGGTCTGGGAAAATAACGGTTGAGTCGTAATATCACAATTTTTGAAAGCCTTTCAATTTTTTATTTATTTTCCTATTGCACCACAACATATTGCAATGCACCGGTCGTATTCTGCCTTTGAATATTGGAAGTCGTTCGAATAACATTATAAACACCTTGGAAAACATAACAAGGTTTATTTATCTTTCTCAAATCTTTAGTTCTCATAAGTAGGTATCATAAGGGTAGAATTATGGCCTTGATGTAAAATGTGTGCTGTTTGAAAATTTAATTTGCAATATATATTTTTGAAATAATTGATGAGTTTTGTTATTTTGATTTTCACTACTGAGTAGATAAGTTCTTTTGGAGTTGTACACTTACTAATTTACTGAGTAAGTTTTGTCTATCTCTGTAAAGTGTTCAGTGAAGTAGCCTTTTAATGTTAAACTACCTATAACTTAACCGAAAATAACCAATAAAAGCGCAAAAATTAGAGTATGGTTTCGAAATATGCGCATTCTTATACAGTCAATTTGTTTCCTTACCGAACTGAGCGATTTATGTTACTGTGAATGTCCGAAATCTAGCTTATGTCGAAATTCACCGGTGAATGTCCGAAATTCCCTTTTCTCTGTTTGGATTCGATTAGTTTTATGAATCAGGTTTTTCAGTCTTATGCAAGCTTTGACGGTAAAATTTAAAGTTAAGTTATATTTAATTAAGTTATAAATCTAAGAAGTGAATTAAAATCCTAACCTAACCTAAACCAACCTAATGTAACCTGCCACCATCAAACCTTGCATAAAACTGAAAAAGTTGACTGGCAACGCAGACTAAATCCAAAAAACAAGTATTTTGGACATTTACCGGTGAATTTCGACATTCACCAATTTCAGACATTCACGGTAACATTTACATGACTACAACAAATTTTAAATGAGAATCCGTACGTCATGCACCCCTTCCCCATGGCACAAACACAACTGAAAAAGAATAGCGTAAATTTACGAAAGGTACGTAAAATTAGATTTACGTTTATGAGGAAACGTGAAGCGTCGCAGTAACTTTTTGTTGGCTTTTGCTTATAAAAGCGTTTCGAGTAGAAAGCCATGATTTTGTTTCTTCATTATCAATTGAATGATGTAGTTGTCAACCCCTCAAAAAATTAAAAATGGTGCATCTCAAGAAGAATTTCTTTTTAGAAAAAGAAAGTAAACATATTCCTTAAAAATGGACTCAAAAATACCCTGTATCTTTAAAACGAATTTTATTCTCTGATATCATGAAAAGAGAAATCACCAATGCTACAGCACAAACACAAAAAAAAAAAAAAAAAAAAAAAAAAAGGAGACAGAAGGAGAAAAGGAAGACTGTTTTCCTAAATTAGTGATTAATATAGACCAGCACTTGAATGAGGCCTTAACCCTACTCATCCATACAATCACATAGGTCAAACAGCATAGCCACACACAATCAACCATAAAGAATAATCCATGGACAGGCAGTCATGTCGTCAATAAGTATAAGTCGTCATTTACCAAACCATAGAAAAAATAATATAGACAAATAATTCAGAGGCAACACCCAACATAAGGGCTCATCAGGAGAATACACTGGCCTATATAGGGTTTCGCCACTCTAAATTCTCATAATTCAGAGGCAACACCCAACATAAGGGCTCATCAGGAGAATACACTGGCCTATATAGGGTTTCGCCACTCTAAATTCTCATAATTCAGAGGCAACACCCAACATAAGGGCTCATCAGGAGAATACACTGGCCTATATAGGGTTTCGCCACTCTAAATTATTATACTATTATATATTATAATTATCTAAATATTATAATTATTATTAATTATTAACTATCTATGCTATTATTCTATCTTATGTCTATATTCTATCTTTCTATATTATATATTTATGTTTATCTTATGCTCTTATATAACTATCTATGCGCTAAACTATCTATGCTATTATTTCTAAAATTCCAGCGTATACAAGCCAAGGTTATGTTACACTGTCTCAAAATGTAACGCCTGCTAATTGTTTTGTATCTAGTTGACGTGTAAAAGAATTTGATTCTATTTGTATCACCCAGTGATTGTCACATAAACATTGAACTTGACAAATCACATCATAGCGTTACATTGATACTTTTAATTGCTGCGTAACCACTTGCTTAAAGACAAGTTTTCCTTCCCAAAAATGTATCCGAGAAGAGAATGTATCGTCCATGAAGAGAAACAAGTTTTACAATTCTCACTTAGATATTGCTCTTTGTAATAAGACCAGAACTCCCCGAGTAAGGAAAATTTGAAACCTGCTGGCCCCTTGACTGTAAAGTTCTACGATCTAATGTTTCATAATGAATGACTGCTTGGTTGTAAATACTTTAGTGCGAAATTTATGGGGGTTCAGAGGTGGTGAATGCCCCTGAAAAACCATCCACTCTGTCCTCTGGCCCGCAATTGTTTTCGTCACAAATTTAAAGCAGATTGGAGGTCAAAGAAGGGAAATATACATATGGAAATCGTTATTCTTATCTCATTGTCGTCACTCCCAGGGAAATATCCATTAAATCGTCCAACTGGCCCATGGCACTTGTCCGGTAATTTTGAAACTGTTTAGATGGAAAAATACCTGTCTTCCTCTCTGGAAAATTTGGTGATTGAATGTGGTGTTAGAAAGCCGAAGAGGCCATTTTGTGTTTTTGATCATACATAAAAAAATCTTGAAGTGAGAGGGGAGTTCTCTTCAGACACTCTGGGAAGGGTGAGGAGCTAGGGGCCCACTTTTGCCATCAAGTCATACAGATTAAGCCTTCTTGCCCAATTCTGGTTGCCTTTTGCTAAAAAATTGGCTGCGTATTGGAGGGGTGTAGTGCCCACTTTAATTTGCAAATTATAACGATTGAAAATACTTGTGTTATTCTAGTTCAAATAAGGTGCAATATTCCTACCCTTATGCGAGAAAGTCAGCGGCGAGAAGAGCGGGGAGATAGTTGATGGGCCATGGATCTACTTTCTGGATCCGCCTATATGAACTAAACACCTGCTTGATCCTTTTTCAACCAAAGAATAAAATGCACGCGATTCTAAAAAAAAAAAGTCAGGATGAGCTAGAGGGGTTTTTAGGGAGTCCACGACCTTGTATTTTGCCTCTAGTTATGCTGAATTTGATATCGTTCGTTATTCTAGATAAAGAAAAGGTCCGAACCTTGTACGAAAAAGCAGGGGAAGGGGATGCATTTTCGATAGAACTTGACCCCACTTTGGTCCTCTAATCATGCATATTAAAAATCCCTCCATATTTCCTTTCAAATAATTTGCAAATTGTCTTATTTTGTACTAAAACTTTGCTGGGAAGGGGGGGGGGGAACATCGGAAGGCCTTTCACGCACTTTGGTTGCCCAGTTATAGAAATTGGAAATCTTTGCGTAACTTTGGTGCAACATGACTTTTCTGTAAAGGGCACTGGGCACATTTTTTGCCTTTAGCTTGTTTTTTTTTTGCAACGCGTCAGGTCTTCGCTCAACAACAAAGACGTTCTTAGCTCCCCAAATTCTTTGGAATGGTGCACGTTTGTTAAAAAAAAGTGTACCATGAAATTATTGTAAGAAAAGGAATCCAGCCCATACTTATCAGCGTCTTAAGGAGCATAAACCATTGTTAAAAAGTCTCTTTTAGTTCAAAAACTGATTTTTCTTACCAAGCTCTTACTTTCGTATATCCCTTCTGAAAAAGGAGCAAAGGAAAACCTCTTATTTCTTTAGCAAGGAGGGAACTACTAAATTTAGGAGACACATGTGGTTGAGACTCAGACACAGAAGCCGAAATGAAACCGCAAATGCAGCAAGAATCACAAAAAGAAATGGCTTGTTAAAGTAGATGGCAGCACTTTTGAACCCATGGAAAGAAGCTACTTTTTTAGAACTCTAAATTTATCTCTTTTTTTAATGATAATATTTTGGCTGTGTGGCCTAGGAACAGTTGCACATTTAGTGCGCTATTGGACTATAGTCAAACTTCAGGTTGAAACTGCCAGCTGTTCTCTTGCTTGCTTAAATGGAGCTTTCCATTCGAAAGCCAAATAATGCTCAAAGAAAAGAAAGCATGGTAGAACAAATTGAGATAGTCTTCTTTAACGGAGAGTATAAAAACTCCACATTAGCTCACAGTGACGGCTTTGGTTCAAGGCCAAGGGGAAACCATTTTATTGGGCCCCAGGCTAGAATTATGTGTAGCCTTGATATCATACCTATAGTAACTATAATATCATATTTATCGTTCGAGTAGGAGATAATTTCTGTAATAATGGCAGAGGTTGGACCTCTACCGGTTTTCTGCAATGAACCGTAGTCGGTGGCATGTTGTTCATGATGCATAATTCATGACAGTTTTAATCGACAACTCGATATAAGCATATATAAACAGTAGCGAAAAGTTTCTTCAGAAATCGTACATATTTAAACGCTCGGAAAGGGAAAATCCCTTTGCGTCACGGCAATAGTTTTGTTTGCTACCACAGAATAAGTATATGTGTAGCCCGTGTAATACGCTAAACATTTGTCATTGCGCTTACGCGAAGGCGTAATAAGTCAGCATTCTTTAATGGAGAGTATAAGACTTCTCGCTATTGTTCATATATACTTGCAATGTGATCTAAACGTTCAACGTATGCACAGACGTCGAAATAAGCCAAGGTTTTGACCTATTTTGTCTAAACTAATTTAAAACTAAATGCGCATTGGTATCTCTTTCGAGAGGTTACCTTCTGTTGAAGATTCAGGGCTAATTGAGACAAAAAGTAGCTCCGCCTTGGGAATTTGAAAGTCCCTGTAGCGTAAACTATATTTTGAGGGTCAATGGGTTTTTGTCTCCTGCCCCCCTGCATAAAATTGAAATTCCCTTGACGTTTGTGACGATGTTCAGAGTCCCCTCTGGGGAACTGAAACTATGAGTATAATGCATGGTATGATTATCTTATTGATTTACTACTACTTTACGAACCTTCAGAATTCTGAACCTTTACTAAAAAGCTATTTAACGAAAAGTAAATATCCAATTCAAAAATTAACTTGATTTAAAACAGATTTAGGCTAATGAAGCATTAGGCTAGAGACTAATTACAGTTGGGTGATGAAGCATTTCGTAATTGCCTGAAAGAGTGTCGGACTAATTGGATTTGATTCAAAATCATTTGGAATTGTTAAGTAAAGTAAATGTTCATTAATACAAAAAGTTACAACATAATTTCCCCTCTAGACACCGGATAGCAGACATGGGTGTGCCAGTTTAATAAATAATTAACTGAAGAAAGACACAAAGTAACACAAATATCTTCAGAAAATGAAGGTTAATCAAGAAAACAAAAAGTAAAAGACAAAAAATAGAAGGAAGAATAAATAGAAGAAACAAAAGAGCAGAGGCTATCCCAGTGCGAGCTTAGAAAACGAAAATGTATTCCTAAGTTCCCACACTCCCCATAAGAAATAACCTTGAAAACGATTCTTTGGATTTTTTTTTCACAGATTAAGTTTATTTGCAACATGGGGGTTCTGATATCTTAATGAATGGAGGGGCAATTTTTTTTTCATTTTTTCAAGAAGAATTCCAAAATGCCTCTATTCAATGAACGTACAAAAGAGATATTTCTAAGATAAAAGGGGGGTCTTATGTAATGGGCAAGTGTCTTTACGAAAAGTATGGGTCGATCCAACTTTCTACGGCTATAATAAAAGAGAGGTTAAAATGGCTTGGCCGTATTTTACGTATGAAGGATGATAGATTGCCAAAGTGCGGACGTGGCCGTCAAAGATTTTTGGCCATCAATCTGGGGCCGAACGAAAAGTGGGTTGTCTCTAAATCGTCAGGAAAAAATAGCAATGTAAGATTTACAGGGAACTGGAACTTCAGGGAAGCATTAACGAGTTAAGCTTTGAATAGGTTGGGGTGGAGGAGCTTGCGCAGTTGCGCTGGCCTCAGGCGGCTTAGTCATGCATTGATTTGGTAGTAGTTATAGTAGTAGTTTCTTGGGATTCAGTTTTGATGAGAACCTACACAAATCATCTAGGCTGTTATTTCATAATGTGCAGGATGAGGGAGATCGAAACACTTCGTTAATGAGTGTTGCGCCATAATGAGTATTACGCCATATTTTGTTTGTTAGTTATGTACAATTGTTTATCACAATTTCCTGACATGTGTCTACACACTTTTTTCCTTTAATGTTCGTTCTTTGTGCCTTAATTATCTTCTGCAGCTTTGTATTAAACGCCCTAAGTTTTGACTTTATTTGCGTCCATACATTAACAAGCATTGTTAAGTTTCTCCTTTTTTACACAATTTGGCTGGGGACGAAAGGGAATAAATCACTTGATAAATTTTTTACATTATTTCCAAATTAAATAATTGCATCTTGGGGAAATTCCTCTTTGAACCCCAAAAGGTAATTTATTCTTATTGGCAATTTTAATCCACTCTTAGGGGATGGAGTGAAAACACTGTTGGGTTTGGTGTTACATTTTTTATACCTTTCGTGTGACCACTTTTTTTTTTTCACAACGCTACCCAAGTAAACATACTCAGTATACCATTAAATGAAACTTATCTAAGAATAGATACATAAAATTCAAAAGCTTGTCTAAGCTCAAACTGAGATATTTAAGGCTCAAAACTACCCTAGCCAAACCTAACCAAAACAAAAAAAGGCATGCCTCTTATTTAAGAAAGGGTTGTAATTTATTAATCTTTATTTAGGTCAGTCAAATGCCGAAGAAGTATTAACAACTGTACCCTCATTACTGCCATGGGGTGGCCGAAAAGAAAGAGTGAATTTCCCCACGGGAATAACTATAGACCACGAATTGAAATCTGGAGAGTTTATCATGAGAACATTGTTTGCACAGTTTACAGTTATGGTTAGAAAGAAAATTGAAGGAGTTATGACTGAACCTTTGGTGGGTATATTTTGATAAGGCTTTGAGTTATTTAGCTATTCATTTTACATAATTTCGTATATGTATTGTATGCAACATTTTTCTGTTTCTACGCTTCAATAGACTTTGAAAGGGAAAAACATTGTTAAGTTTCTCCTTTTTTACACAATTTGGCCGGGACGAAAGTGAATAAATCACTTGATAAATTTTTTACATTATTTCCAAATTAAATAATTGCATCTTGGGGAAATTCCTCTTTAAACCCCAAAAGGTAACTTGTTCTTATTGGCAATTTGACTTCACTCTTAGGGGATGGCGTCACTGTTGGCGATTTGACTTCACTCTTATGGGTTGCCAAAAGGCAACTTATTCTTGTTGGCAATTTGACTTCACTCTTATGGGTTGCCAAAAGGCAACTTATTCTTGTTGGCGATTTGACTTCACTCTTATGGGTTGCCAAAAGGCAACTTATTCTTGTTGGCGATTGCCAAAAGGCAACTTATTCTTGTTGGCGATTTTACTTCACTCTTAGGGGTTGCCAAAAAGCAACTTATTCTTGTTGGCAATTTGACTTCACTGTTTACTGAATACATAATTTTTAAGTACACATAACTTTGGAAAGGTGAACTAGTCTTACAAAAAAAGCGTGCTAAAGCTAGTCATAAAGAATTGAACGTGCTTCTACTTTTATTTAAAGATATCGTATCCTGAAATTCTGCCAACTTAGAACGTTTCTATATACTTTAAGAAAATTTACGACATGTTCATTTCTTAGCTGTTTACTTACATGCCAATTCTGTTCATCGTCTTTACAATTGATTACAGCAAAGGTATATACACAGTAATATGCGTTCCTGTCTTCTCCATTGAAGAGTTTCTGGATACATCATGTGTCGCCCATTTCTCCTTGGCTCCTCCTTTGCGTGCGCAATGACGAATTTTTACCGACGACTGGTCGTTCATGCAATAGGAATGGTTGAAAAGCTCCAACGCTAGTTCTTCCGCTGACCACGTCCGTTTGTGGCGCTTTGATGTGTCCAATTTTTAAAACAAACGTGCACATTTGTGCAGTACTTCAAAGTTGACTTTGAATGGTACTTCTGTATGCACTTTATCTTCAATCAGCTGATCATTTGGCTTCTGGATTCATCTCTTTCCGTGAAATTCTTAATAATTTTCTCTCTCTTTAAGTTGTATCTCCCTAATTTAGGTTTAAGGTAACTAGGCTGAATAATAGACCAGTAGAAATTGTAAATATACGACTTGAAATGGCGTAGTAAGAACAATAAGAAGCCACAAGCGATGCTCAGTTTTATTAAACTGTAAAAAATGTCTTAAGCACAAGTAGTACTAATTGTAGAGAAGTTGAAAGCCGAAATATCCAACCCGTAAGAAGGTACTACAGCTGAATTGAGAGTCACTAACTGGCCCTTTTTTTATCCTAAATTGAGTGCTGCCGGAAAATTTCCCAGGAAGGAACCAGTTGTGTCAACTAGAAGGGGGACTGTATCTCCCAAGATCCCCTCACTTAGATTTTGAAAAATATCTTTTGTGACGTAGTTAGTTTAATTGTAAATGTCTTTTGTGGTATTTTCATTGAAAAAGCGTAATAAAACGACAAATTTGCATTCCCCTAGATGTTGAAAAATATACCCCCTCTAAAGTTTCGATAAACTTTTAAAGATACACATTGTGTTCCATCAATATATTAGATCATTTACTGCTTGAAGTTTGATTTTTGCAGTATGTATGTCGTAGTTTCATAGTTATGTGAGCAAAACTTGGATTTTTATTCGTCTTCTTCCTTTGATCCTTCCTTTGATAGCAGCCTAGAAAACGGTTTTAGGCAGTAATTTCAGAAGTCTGAAAACTTCAGATGCGACATTTAGGCGTAACAGTGGCGTTTTCAATTTACTTCAGTGGAAAAATTCATAACATTTGAATTAACATTTAACAAAGGTAACGTAATTTCTACTTTAGTACGGAAATCATTTTGCAGAGTTCAATTCTGAATACCTTGACAGCCATGCATAAATTTTGCTTGTATTTTTCAGCTTTTATCTTTACAGATAGGATGAAGTTGTCAGACGGCTTTTTTTGGAAAGATGCACACTGTCTATAAGATAAAAGAATAGTATTTACATTAGCACAAGAAAGAAAAAATCTTATCTGGGAAATTATTTATGGACTTTGAAACAATAGTCGTATTATTTACCAGAACAAGTAAACACTAAGTAACCTTGACTTTGAAAAAAAGGACATAAATGCATATAGGCTTAGTATGACCAGAGTTGTAGACAAATTTGAGTTTCCTTAGCAACAAGAATGGGTAAAAAGACAACAACTTCTATTGTGTAGGCTAGAATTACTCAAACGTTCAAACTATTGAACGGTTTGTCAATGAGCTTCTAATGTTGTTCTTATAAATTCCAAAGATTATATCACCACCCCCTTGAACAGATGTAAACTGATATAACTTGGGCATGTTGACAAGCCCTGTCAACAAAAATATTTATCCTTGTGTATTATACCAGACAAATAAATAAAAATCATTAGTGCTATGTACGAGAATAACACTTCTGTGGTTAAGGTAGGAAACGAGATTAGTTGCTGATTTTGTATGAAATCAGGAGTTAAGCAGGGATGTGTTCTATCCCCGTTTATATGGATCATCTTGATGGACTTTGTCTTAAGGAGTACAGGAAAGGGAATTGGAAGACATGGAATCAAATGGGGAAGAAAAACTTTCATGGACTTAGATTACGCTAATGATTTAAGCATCCTAGATGAAAGTGTGAGCAAAATGAATGAACTTTTAGTGATTTTGCCAGCTCAGGGTGCTAGAATAGGTTTGTAAATTAATATTAACAAGACTAAGTGGCAAAGGCCAGGAATAGGTGAAGATGAAAAGGTGAAGTTGGGTAACGAGAAGATTGATCAAGTGAACAGCTTCACTCACCTTTCTTATATTATTAGTAAAGACGATGAACGCAGTGAAGATGTTAGAAGCAGAATAGCCAAGACTCAGGGTGTTTTTTTCTAAGTTAAAGTTTGGAAGAAAAGGAAGATAAGTCTACGAATCAAGATTAGAATATTGGAAGCTAAAGTGATGACAGTGGTCAAAAATGTTTCTAAAGCTTGGGTGCTTCGGAAGACAGAGGAAGGTTTGCCACATGTTTTCGAGAGAAATTGCCTACGGATTGTTTTGGGTACTCGACTGACTGACCGTATTTCAGTCAGTAGGCTGTTTGAAAAGTGTGGCTCAATACTGCTTTCTAGAGCTATAAAAAGAGAAAGGTTAAGATGGCTAGGGCATGTTCTGCGGATGAAGGATGACAGGTTGCCAAACATTGTCCTTTTCGGCCAGCTGTCTAAGGCTAAACAGAAAGCTGTTCGTCCTTGTATGGGGTGAAAGGATGTCGTACAGAGAGATATAAGGAAAATGGGAGCTTCCTGGGATGGTGCACAAGAGGAAAAATTTAAATAGATTGGGATGTAGGAGGAGCCTGTGTAGTTGTGTTGGCCTCAGGCTGCTTGGTGCTGCCGTGTGTTGTTAGTAGTTGTTGTAGTTTATTCTTCTTTTATTTTTCTTTTAACGCTGAACTGACCTAACGTGACAATACATAGATAAGTACTTGAAAACAAAAACGGATCTATGTCCTGTACGTAGAAGAAGGAGAATAAACAACCAAAAACTCAAATATATACAATTGCTATTCCATGATACAAACCATTAAAGTAGAATATACACTAAAAGAGTTGTTCTTCCTCTTCGCATAGGACATAGATCCGTCCTAGTTTTCAAGGATTTCTTCTTGTATTGTCATGGTAGTTTTAGCCAATTCAGTTTTAGGTCTTTTATCAATAAATTTTAATTAGTCTGAATTACTTATTGGCTCCTTTGAAAGTGCGTCCAAGTAGGCAAATAGGTTACTCCTCTAACATAAGCCTATTTGCAAAGATGATTCGCCTCCTGGAATGTGTCCGGTCCTCTCCTCCTACAATAAAATTTCTCACCTCTTCTGACTTTTTGCTGTAGAGGGTCTCTCATGCTACAAGTGCTTTAAACGAAGCATGATATAAAACATGAACGAAACAGAAAGATTAAATATGGTAAATTTTACCAGTTAATATTTTGTATTTTAATTTATTTACGTGACTTTTAAGGCCTGATTGTATCTAATATGATAGTTAAAAGACCAGCAACATTTTGGGCAAATAATCGCTTAAAATGTTGCATTACAGTTACTTAATTTAATTTGTAATACTTCGAAAACGAAAGTCAGTGATAAAATAAATATGCTGAATTTTACAAGTTAGTATTTTTGTATATTAAAATTAAGCCACTTTTAAAGAATTCTACATGTTTTATATTTAATATTTATCATATATAATTCATATATATTTTGCATATTTATATACTTTTTTCTTTGTATTTTCTGTATATTTTATATTTTTATAAATATATTTCTATATATTTTACAACTTATATGAATTTTCTATATATGATCATACCAAGGGATACAGTTCGCTTGGTATGATACCAGCAGTCTTTAAATCCTTAATCTATGCTTAGGTCCAAAGTGTCTAATCAAGTCACAAAAAGAAATGTACAAGGAATTCAAATTTTACTTTTGTTACAGGAGAAACCTCTTTCAATCTTTGCAACTTGGGGAAGACCCATCATTTGATCAGCTGCTTGTAGCTTTTGGAACAGTAGCTGAACAGCTTTTGTTCTTGCTCCGTCCCTTTCTCCAGCTCTTAGATAAGTTAAATTCTTTAGATTGGCAAATAGACTGATATACTGTTTAGGGGTGCTGATTGAGCCCCCCAAAGAGCATTTGAAGAAGAATACTAACGAAACAGAATTTACTCGTAAGAGAATTTTTCATCAATATCTTCATGCCAGCCAAGTTTTATTTCAGCTTCCGAAACAAAGCACCTGGATAATGTTTGTTGTTATCCACCAGTGCCAGGAAAATGCTATTTTGTCCCTGAAAACTTCAGTCAGCACAGAAAAGAATAAAGAGTTCATCTCAAATTTGACACAAAGCTTGGCATAGGTAATGACGCGGTAAAATATAAATGACGGCAAATTTTTACTCATAATTTGCAGGGGTGATATTTAAAAGTTAATGAAAACTTATGACCCTTGAAACTGAGACAACGGTGTGTTTCAAACAGTTCGTGGTAACGAACTGTAGTAAGGAGCGACCTGGCTCATTAGTAACCGAAACTCTAAAAAAATGGATTTTTGATGCCAATAGTTACATCAAAAGAATCGTATTTTTACGCTGATTCTAAATATATAAGTTATACAATACATGCATGAGAAGTGTAGCATAAGTTGGAGACAGTAACAACGGCAATGAAGGGGTAAAATTAACCTTGACTTGATGCCCACTTAATTGGACAATCTGTCTTGGCTTTTTCTACAATTGGCCATGGCTTGATTTTTCCCACAACTATTCCATTTTAATTCAAAAATCAACGAATTGAAAATAGAATAGTTGTGGGAAAAGTCAAGTCATGGCCAATCGTAGAAAAAGCCAAGACAGATTGTCCAATTAAGTGGGCATCAAGTCAAGGTTAATCAAGTTTAATCAAGTTTTCATCAAGTTTAGTTTTACCCATCAAAAGTTACGAGCCTGAGAAAATTTACAGCTTTTGGAACAGTAGAAATGTCTAAGGAATTCAAATTTTACTTTTGTTACAGGAGAAACCTCTTTCTAAATCTTTGCAACTTGGGGAAGACCCATCATTTGATCAGCTTCTTACAGCTTTTGGAACAGTAGCTGAACATTGTCTACCGTCTTTGCTTCGAACACTTTTCGCTTGGTATGATAAACAGCTGGATGGTCGGGTTAACATCAGTGAGAGGATGAGAACAGATAGTAATAAAAGCAAATCGTAAGTCCTTGTAGCTAAATCTTAAATTGAAAATAATCGAAACTGTCCAGGATTCGCTCATTGTTGAATAATATATATAAAGGCGCAGGTAAATAGGATAAAACAAAATTTCCAATATTTTTGGAATTTTTGAACTAAAATGCTACAAAAGTGTTTTTTTTTCCTTGAAAATTCAGTCAATTACATCCGCGAAAGCGAAATTCACTGAAAATTGTGTTTTCTTTTTTATGATCTTTCTCTTTTTGAGTTTCTCTTTTATTAGTGTTTCTCTCTTTTTCTCTTTGTTTAGTACTAGTATTTATTAATATCTTTTGTTTTTCTCTGTTATTAGTTTCTCTTTTTTAACTTAAAGAAGTTAAAATTCGGCTCAAGCTTCCTGAAAAAAAAATCTCTTTCCGAAATACGTTTATCTATGACAATTCAGTTTTGATAATCTAATATAGCAGTAATTTTCTTCCGCAGTTTTTTCCTTTTAAAAACATTTACCACAAACCCCTCAAATCCATGTGAAGTCTAGTGCCATTTGCGCTTTACAGCAAACGAAATATGTCTGAACAGTTTTCTTTTTTTATTATTAAAAAATTTCTTCTGAGTTCTCTTTAGTGCCATTTTAAAGTAACAGAAAAGATTGTGTCATAGAAAAGGTTAAGATTTATGAAATTTTTTGGCGTAAAAACAGCGATTTCTTCTTCTTCTTGTAGTTTGAATTGTTGCAGAGATTCTTTCGCGTAAAATAAAACTTTTTGGCGTAAACACAACAATTTCTTCTTCTTCTTCTAGTTTGGATTGTTGCAGAGACTCTTTCGCGTAAAATGAAATTTTTTGGTGTAAAAATAGCAGTTTTTTCTTCTTCTTCTAGTTTGGATTGTTGCAGAGACTCTTTCGCGTAAAATGGCGTAAAATGAAATTTTTTGGCGTAAAACAACAGTTTCTTCTTCTTCTTCTAGTTTTGATTGTTGCAGAGACTCATTTGCGTAAAATGGCGTAAAATGAAATTTTTTGGCGTAAAACAACAATTCTTCTTCTTCTTCTAGTTTGGGCTATTGCAGAGACTCTTTCGCGTAAAATGAAACTTTTTGGCCTAAAAACAACCATTTCTTCTTCTTCTAGTTTGGATTGTTGCAGGGACTCTTTTACGTAAAATGGCGTAAAATAAAACTTTTTGGTGTAAAAACAACAATTTCTTCTTCTTCTTCTAGTTTGGATTGTTGCAGAGACTCTTTTGCGTAAAATGGCGTAAAATGAATTTTTTTTGGCGTAAAACAACAATTTTTTCTTCTTCTTCTAGTTTGTATTGTTGCAGAGACTCTTTCGCGTAAACGGTTGACGGTTGTAAGTTATGCTCTGGGGGCATGTAAATTTTTTGGCATAAAATCAACAATTTTTCTTCTTCTAATTTGGTTTGCTGCAGAGACTCTTTCGCATGGTCTCATTATCGAACCAAATTCCGGGTAAAAAAGCAGTCTCAGCCTGAAGAGGGCTAACATTCTATCGAATGAATATTTTGAGATATGCAAACGATTTAGAACTACCAAAAAGCTATTTATGTAACCTCTTGGTTTCAAAGGCCGCAATGCCGTGCGGTGGTACGTTCGTCCGTGTAAAACATATCCTTTATGTGAGACTATCACCCCACCCCTCTGCCCCCTTTTTACTCTTCACGGCAAAGTTCTTTGCTGAAAGCATTTTAGTGTACAACAACACAGCTGCGAATATTTCTCCTCCATCCCAACCTATTCAAAGTTTGATGTGGAGTATTTGTGCGGACAAATAGTTTCCACAAAATAAATGATCACCATAAGCATTTGTTTTTATGCTTAATTTGACCGAGTCGATTAATTTATTTACGATAGTGTTTAGTTGTGCATAAGCTACTTGATTGATATCAGTGGATCTTTATAGACGTAAAGGAGTCTGAAGCCTCAATGGGGGCATTAAAATAAACAGGGAGGGGGGATTTACCTCTTAACGGCCATATATTCGGTATAGGCCTGCAGTATGGGTTCTGGGAGGTTGGGGGAGCTCATCTTTTATTGGGGAAATAATTTATTGTAGTATGAAGAATTATGTATGTAGTATGTAAACAAAAAGAAAAACAACAAGGAGGATCATTTTCAACGAGTGAACATCTCAAAAGATATAAAACGAAAAAACTAACCTTTCAAATTACTCAAAAATGAAAACCAAGACATGTAGAGGGAAAGAAGAGGAAAAAAAAAAGGAGCCAACTTGTAATCAGAGCCAGTGCAATGGTGCTGCCTAAGTAAAGAGCGATGTGGGCACAATGTTTTTTTTTTTTTTTTTTTTTTTTTTTTTTTTTTTTTTTTTTTTTTTTTTTTTTTTTTTTTTTGGCCAGGGCACTTTGTATGGAAGAAGTTGTAGTAGCAGCTTTGAAAGGTGCTCATTCGATTGTAAATTGAATCGGCTAGTGTACTTTTTAATTGTCGTAATTTTATTGGAGGACAACCTCCCCCCCCCTTCCCCCACGCCCATCATTTCCCCAAACATATCCAATAAAAATTTTGAGATAGCTATTTTGTTTCAGGATAGTTGAAAAGTCTGGAAATTATTTCTTTGATGAAGACACCTCTCCCCCCCCCGTACCGCAGCCCTCGGAGAACGGTTGTAAGTTATGCTCTGGGGGCATGTAAGGTTTTCATAGAAAGGGTTTTCATATAAACCTTGTAGGGGGTCATTGGAATGTTAATCAGACGTTCTAGTGTCCTTTATAAGAGTCAGAGGGATTGGAGGGTAGCTACCCTCCCCCTTTCTTGGTTTTAGATAAGGGAAGTTCGTATAAAAAGAGTTGCCGTAGAAACTTCGAAAGGTGGTCAATCAGTTGGATATCGCAACGTCTAGTCCCTTTTTAATAGTCGGAAGAGATTGGGCAATCAGCCCCCCCAACACCAATCATTTCCCCAAATACATCCAATCAAAATTTTGACAAAGCCATTTTTTTAGCGTAGTTGAAAGGTCTAGTAATTATGTCTTTGAAGATGACACCCCCCCCCCACAGCCCCCAGAGCAAGGGTTGTAAGTTTTGCCTCGGGGGCATATAAGGTTTTTGTGGAAAAGATGGTCGTATAGACTTTGGAGGGGGCTTATTGGATTGGAAATATGAAGTTTAGTGCTCTTTTTAAGAGTCAAGGTGATTGGAGGGCAATTATACCCCCCCCCCTCTTGGGGTCGATTTTTCCCAAATGTATCCGTTGGAAATTTTGAGATTGCTAGTTGTTCAAAAACAGTTCAATAATCACATAACAAGGCATTTGGGTTTGACACAACCCCCCCCCCCCTTGGGGCATATAAGCTTTTTATGGAAATGGTGGTTGTGTGAGGTTTAGAAGAGGCTAATTTGGTTGGGAATTTAAACTTCTAGTTCCCTTTTCAGAATCAAAAGTGATGGAAAGCAACTAGCCCTCCCTCCCTGACACCCTCTATTCCTCCAGCGCATCCATTCAAAAATGTGAAATAGGCATCTTCTTCACAATAGTCCAAAGAGCATATAAAAATACATTTAAAGTAGATACAACCCTCCTGAGCCCAGGGACAAGGTTTGTAAATTATACCCGGACATATAAGGTTTTTATGGAACGAATGGTTGCATAAGTTTCGGATCGGATGGGGCTCATTTTAATGGAAGACAGAAGATCTAGTACCCTTTTTAAGAGTCAAAAGTGAGTGGAGGGCAACCAGCCCCTCCCCCACAAGTCCAGAATTCCCAAACGCATCATATCAAAATTTTATGAGAACTATTTTGTTCAGCATTGTTGAAAGGTCCAGTAATTATGTGTTTGGGGATGTCAGCCTCCCCAAAGTCTTCAGGTTAACAGTCAAACAATCAATCAGTTCATCAATGTATTTAAAGAAAACAGAAAAAAAAGTTACAAAGCTTTAGACCCCTACAAAGGCTCTTTTGTGCGTGAGAGTGACATTACACTAAATAATAACTCTAAAATCCAACAGAAGGACGAGAAAAATAAAAATAAATAAATACCATGCCAATAAAAAAAGTGGATATAACAAATTGAACAGGAAAGATAAAGGGGAAAACGAAGGGAGGAGAGAACCTACTCTCTAGTCAAAGGTGGTGGTCAGTTAGCTCTTTTTTTTAAGTTGTAAAAAGAATGACATAGCCGAATTTGAAAGTTAGGGAATCCCATATGGAGGCACAACTAAAAACTGGATTAAAATCTGACCTCATGGCTTTAGTTCTATGAATGAAAATATCCAAATCGTTTCTGAGGGAAAAGGAAAAACAAGACTCCTTTCGTAGTTCAGAATTTGAAAGATATGTTTGAAGAAGTTAGGGAGGAGTCCGTGAAAATACTAAAAATGAAACAAGAGGAAAGAAATATGTATATGGATTGACCATCCAATAAAGTAATGCTGAGCTTGCCTGTCTCCTAAGATACTAATCTAATTGCTCTGTTATATATTTTGAAAACAGGGAAGGTAAAAGAAGAGAATGTTGATAGCCATACTGTTAAAGAGTGGTACATACAATATTGAATGAGAGAGTGAAACAGGATCTTTATTATTGAACTAGAGAAAAAATGACGAAGCCTCCGAAGAACTCTTAGATGTCTGGAGAGCTCAAGTTTGACAAGAGCACAGTAATGTTTAAAGAAAGATTTTCGTCCAACAAAATATTCAGGAATCGAACATGTCTTTCAGAAATAAGGGCTGTAATTAAGGCAATTTGTTCATTGTTTACACACATTTGATTCATATATGGATATTAACAACACACGGTATCATATGTTTACATATATTTTGTTCATTGTTTTCATTTTTTGAATATATTTGAACTTTATTTTTCAAAAAGACGAAGGGAATTCAGGCGAGCCTTTCAAAGAATGTTGAGGGGAGCGATAAACTGAATCAAAACACGTTATGTGTATACGGATTATCAAGGGAGATGATCGAAAAAGGGGACTCCATTTACATATTGGGTAAAAATTTGAATTAAATCGAGAGACGCTATTTGGATGCAATTGTCAAAAGAGTGTATCTCAAGAATCGATTTGGTTATTAAGTTGGAACTTTCTGAGAATTCTGAAAGGAAAAAATCATCTGACCAAAAGGCAATATGTGCATGCTATTACTAATGCTTCTATCACTGCTGTATCTACTATTACTACTACTACTTCTATTGCAACTATTTATAAAGGCAATACGTTAATGGTGCTGCTACTAGTACTACCACTATTACTATTAATGCTACTACTAGTAATACAAATACTACTACTATTACAACTATTCCTAAGGGTATGAAGGTAAAATTTTCAAGGATTTTTTTTTTTGGGGGGGGGGGTGAATTTAATCACAGCACGCCGTTTGTATTCAGGTTTTCAAAAGGGCGTAACAGCAATATCTTAGGAACAGCTTGGTGTGTGAAGTTGAAAGTAGCAAGGCTTGTTGTGGGGGATGTTGAACTAACCAAAAGAAAATATTTGCTTCCTCTTCCTACTGCTTCTACTCATACTACTACTGCTATTATTATTACTACTTCTGTTACTACTACCACTGCCACTAAAGCTAAGGCTACTACCATTAATTCTACTTCTAGTAGTACTGTTGCTGCTGCTAAAACTAAGACTATTAAGGTGAAAAATTTGGGAAATATTTAAACTCTATGGAA
Source organism: Artemia franciscana (assembly GCF_032884065.1). Classification (NCBI taxonomy): domain Eukaryota; kingdom Metazoa; phylum Arthropoda; class Branchiopoda; order Anostraca; family Artemiidae; genus Artemia; species Artemia franciscana. The sequence goes on from NC_088878.1 coordinate 24,596,471, forward strand.
CTAAATCACAACATACTGCCCACACATGTTGTTAAGAGGACATACCAGAAATGCTTCTGGAGCGGTTCATGGTATTAAGTTTAAGCTTCCAGCGTGTGTTGAAGGGGATCTTGAAGAAAGCAAAGGTGCTATTCGCATGCTGCTACTAATGCTACTACAATTGTTGCTTCTACGCAAGCTAAGAGTATTAAGGTGTAGTTTTCAAGGAATATTTAGGCGGGTGTTGAACTAAATCAAAAAGCTCTAGTGCCATTTTTATGATTCAAAATAATTAGGAGAACAAACAACTCTCCTCCTAAGCCCATTCATTTTCCAAACACATCCATCCAAAATTTCTAGGCAGTCATTTTGTTCAGCATAGTAGAACGGTCTAATAATTACCTCTCTAGAGATTTTGGGTATGTCAACCCCCTCGGCTCATTATGCTTTAAAACTAAATATTGCTTTAAAACTAAATCAAACGGCACTATGTGTATGGTTACCAATAAGACATCTCAACAATATATCGAGAACAACTGGGGGAATTAAGTTGAAACTTTCTGGGCTACTGCTATTACTACGTCTGCTCTTACAATTTAAATACATCAAAAGAGTGTAAATGTATCCAAGTTGTCTACCAGCATTGAAAGAATTTTATGTTTTGTTTTTAGGTCAACTTGAGGAGGTATAAAATTAAATAAAATAATACTATTTGTGTCAGGACTTAACATCGGTGAAAAAGTTTCTCCAACGTTCAAATAGCAGGCCAAACTTTGGATTTTTAAAGAAAAAAACCCCGCAAAGATATAAATTTTTTTCACGAAAAAGACTCTGTCAATGAAAAACGAATATAGATTAATTAAATTTTTTTTCCACAAAACAAGTTTTTCAAAGAAAAGTAAAGAGCTCCATTGAACCAAAAATGAGCAGAAATAAAGTCAAATTACCTTCCAAGATTAAAACTACCACAAATGTTCATCAATAAATAAATGAAACCCGAAACGAACAGAAATTACAATAAATAACTGAGTCAAACTCAAAACGAGCAAAAATGAGACCTGCGTTGCCCGGGCAACGTGAAGTGTTGCGGCAACCTTTGTCCGGCTTCGCCAACTAAAGTGTTGCAAGAGCAACACTTTGTTTTTGTTTCTTCGCTATCGATCAGTAATCACATGATCAAAGGCTATTCCTCAGCGTTGAAAAAACAATAACAAAATAGTATCGAAAGAAGGGACTAAATTGACTTTGCAGCCAGTTGAACTTTATCCTTTTCAATCGTAGACATCTTGACGGATGAAAGCTTAGAACAATATCTTATATAATCCAGTTGGTATCATAAAGCTATCTGTAACTTTTCAGGATCAAAACATTATAAATGACACTATTAATTATGAAGAAACTATTATGACATATTTTTTATCAGCTCATCACGGGCTATCGATAATACCGAAAGAAGGGACTAAATTGACTTTGCAGCCAGTTGAACGTTATCCTTATCAATCGTAGACATCGTGACGGATGAAAACTTGAAACAGTATCTTATATGATCTAGTTGGTATTATAAAGCTATCTGTAACTTTTCAGGATCAAAATACCATAGATGACACTCTATTAATTATCACGAAACTGCCTCGTTGTTTTACGTAATCGTTTGTACCCGTAATCGTTTGTACCCGTTGCGTAAACACTTAATTCTAGGTTTCAGTGAGTATGAGTAGGCTGCACCAATTAGAAAAAGTTACAAACCTCTCTTCACTGAAGACGATTGTAGCCTAACAGACGATTATTACGTACAAGTCCCCTACATGTCTTACCACTGGAACCAAATTGGTTTAACCATCAAATATACCGAAAGCAAATAATAGGTACACCAATTAGAAAAAGTGGAAAACCCCTCATTGCCGAAGATGGTTATGAGCTAACAGCCTTTTCTCGCCCAAAGTGAACCGATTCTTACTTATAAGTCCCTCTCCCGTAATAGGCATCAAGTTCACCAGAAACAAATAAATGGGTACACCAACTAGCATAGTTGCAAACCCCTCATCGCTAAAGATGACTGTAACCTAACAGCAGATTATTACTTACAAGTCTCCTACATGTCTTACCACTGAAACCAAATTGGTTTTACCATCAAATACACTGGAAACAAATAATAGATACACCAACTAGCAAAGTTGCCAACCCCTCATTGCCGAAGGTGATTAACACCTAACAGCCGGCTGTTGCTTACAAGTCCTCTATATGTCTCACAATTTGTATCGACCTAGATTTTGTTTCAGTGTGTACCTATCTACTGAAGTTGTCAACCCCTTGAAAATTTCAAACTGGTATGCCTCATGAAGGAATTTTTCTACCAAAAAATGGATGTCATACTTAGATCAGCTCATCAAGAGCTATCGATTGCCGTCGAAAAAAACTCTATCTGTCTTAGTTCAAAAGTTGATTTTTTTGCCGTAGGCCAACTTTCTAATGTCACCACTTAGAAAGGAGCAAAGGATCAGCTCCGATTTCCTTAACAATGAGAGAACTTTTAAAGTTTATTAGGCACATCTGATACCATTTCTCTACCGCAATCCTAAGTCCGAAAAACCGAATGATAAACTCAGCTGAAATCACGAACAGAAATGGTAGAAACAATAGATGGCAGCACTTTCGGACCCGTGTGAAAATGCCACATTTTTGCTTCGGTAAATTTTTCTATTTATCACTCAAAGAAGATATATTGGCTGTGGGGCCGGGTAACTGCCGCATATATTTAACACTTATAGATTTTAGTCCATCTTCAATTTGAAAGTGGTGCCTGCCTGCTTGCCTGCTAGAACGGAACTTTCCACTCGAAAGCAGAAACATGGTTTGAAGAAACGAAAGTTTGGCTGCACAATTTCAGATACTCCTCTCTGACATAGGCTATATAACTCCACTTCACTTCCCACACCATAGGCTCTGGCTCGTGGACAAGCAAAAACCATCCTTTTTGGCCCCAGGCAAGAGTTCTGCAGAACTTTCCAAAATTTAATGTCATACTCATCAATCCGGCCTGAGGTCCACACTTTCCATAAAAACCGCACAGGTTAGACCCTTACCAGTGTCGAGGAATAAGCAGAGATCGGCGGCATAAAAAAAAAACGGGACAAAACCAAGGTGTTGCTCTCGCAACACAAAAATTTGAAACATCCGCTCAGATTTTGCAATAAGTAAAAGAATCGTCCTGTAAAAATTTTGATTTATAAACAACCAATTGTGAAAATATAATTGGATGGCATGTATCAAAATAAGTATAAAATTCCTCAGCGGTATATATAGCAGTTTATACAATTTTATAAACAAATGTATGCGACCACTATACAAAAACATAACTATTTTTTGTGACTGGTTGGTACTGAGAAGGTAAAAAACTCTTAAATAATATTGTAGTTGCATTCCATTTCCGGGATCAACTCAAGTGGTGTGAATTTCCGCTTTTTTCAACATTTCATTAGTAAATGTTTGAAAAACATCATTCCTCTGATGAATCATTCCTCTCCTTGAAAATATAATTGGATGGCATGTATCAAAATAAGTATAAAATTCCTCAGCGGTATATATAGCAGTTTATACAATTTTATAAACAAATGTATGCGACCACTATACAAAAACATAACTATTTTTTGTGACTGGTTGGTACTGAGAAGGTAAAAAACTCTTAAATAATATTGTAGTTGCATTCCATTTCCGGGATCAACTCAAGTGGTGTGAATTTCCGCTTTTTTCAACATTTCATTAGTAAATGTTTGAAAAACATCATTCCTCTGATGCAAACTGAGAAGTCAGAGACCCATGTATACCGGTTAGAAAAAAAAGTAAATACCGCTTTTTTCAACATTTCATTACTAAATGTTTGAAAAACATCATTCCTCTGATGCAAACTGAGAAGTCAGAGACCCATGTATACCGGTTAGAAAAAAAAGTAAATACCGCTTTTTTCAACATTTCATTACTAAATGTTTGAAAAACATCATTCCTCTGATGCAAACTGAGAAGTCAGAGACCCATGTATACCGGTTAGAAAAAAAAGTAAATACCGCTTTTTTCAACATTTCATTACTAAATGTTTGAAAAACATCATTCCTCTGATGCAAACTGAGAAGTCAGAGACCCATGTATACCGGTTAGAAAAAAAAGTAAATACCGCTTTTTTCAACATTTCATTACTAAATGTTTGAAAAACATCATTCCTCTGATGCAAACTGAGAAGTCAGAGACCCATGTATACCGGTTAGAAAAAAAAGTAAATACCGCTTTTTTCAACATTTCATTACTAAATGTTTGAAAAACATCATTCCTCTGATGCAAACTGAGAAGTCAGAGACCCATGTATACCGGTTAGAAAAAAAAGTAAATACCGCTTTTTTCAACATTTCATTACTAAATGTTTGAAAAACATCATTCCTCTGATGCAAACTGAGAAGTCAGAGACCCATGTATACCGGTTAGAAAAAAAAGTAAATACCGCTTTTTTCAACATTTCATTACTAAATGTTTGAAAAACATCATTCCTCTGATGCAAACTGAGAAGTCAGAGACCCATGTATACCGGTTAGAAAAAAAAGTAAATACCACTTTTTTCAACATTTCATTACTAAATGTTTGAAAAACATCATTCCTCTGATGCAAACTGAGAAGTCAGAGACCCATGTATACCGGTTAGAAAAAAAAGTAAATACCGCTTTTTTCAACATTTCATTAGTAAATGTTTGAAAAACATCATTCCTCTGATGCAAACTGAGAAGTCAGAGACCCATGTATACCGGTTAGAAAAAAAAGTAAATACCGCTTTTTTCAACATTTCATTAGTAAATATTTGAAAAACATCATTCCTCTGATGCAAACTGAGAAGTCAGAGACCCATGTATACCGGTTAGAAAAAAAAGTAAATACCGCTTTTTTCAACATTTCATTACTAAATGTTTGAAAAACATCATTCCTCTGATGCAAACTGAGAAGTCAGAGACCCATGTATACCGGTTAGAAAAAAAAGTAAATACCGCTTTTTTCAACATTTCATTACTAAATGTTTGAAAAACATCATTCCTCTGATGCAAACTGAGAAGTCAGAGACCCATGTATACCGGTTAGAAAAACAAGTAAATACCGCTTTTTTCAACATTTCATTAGTAAATGTTTGAAAAACATCATTCCTCTGATGCAAACTGAGAAGTCAGAGACCCATGTATACCGGTTAGAAAAAAAAGTAAATACCGCTTTTTTCAACATTTCATTACTAAATGTTTGAAAAACATCATTCCTCTGATGCAAACTGAGAAGTCAGAGACCCATGTATACCGGTTAGAAAAAAAAGTAAATACCGCTTTTTTCAACATTTCATTACTAAATGTTTGAAAAACATCATTCCTCTGATGCAAACTGAGAAGTCAGAGACCCATGTATACCGGTTAGAAAAAAAAGTAAATACCGCTTTTTTCAACATTTCATTACTAAATGTTTGAAAAACATCATTCCTCTGATGCAAACTGAGAAGTCAGAGACCCATGTATACCGGTTAGAAAAAAAAGTAAATACCGCTTTTTTCAACATTTCATTACTAAATGTTTGAAAAACATCATTCCTCTGATGCAAACTGAGAAGTCAGAGACCCATGTATACCGGTTAGAAAAAAAAAGTAAATACCGCTTTTTTCAACATTTCATTACTAAATGTTTGAAAAACATCATTCCTCTGATGCAAACTGAGAAGTCAGAGACCCATGTATACCGGTTAGAAAAAAAAGTAAATACCGCTTTTTTCAACATTTCATTACTAAATGTTTGAAAAACATCATTCCTCTGATGCAAACTGAGAAGTCAGAGACCCATGTATACCGGTTAGAAAAAAAAGTAAATACCGCTTTTTTCAACATTTCATTACTAAATGTTTGAAAAACATCATTCCTCTGATGCAAACTGAGAAGTCAGAGACCCATGTATACCGGTTAGAAAAAAAAGTAAATACCGCTTTTTTCAACATTTCATTACTAAATGTTTGAAAAACATCATTCCTCTGATGCAAACTGAGAAGTCAGAGACCCATGTATACCGGTTAGAAAAAAAAGTAAATACCGCTTTTTTCAACATTTCATTACTAAATGTTTGAAAAACATCATTCCTCTGATGCAAACTGAGAAGTCAGAGACCCATGTATACCGGTTAGAAAAAAAAGTAAATACCGCTTTTTTCAACATTTCATTACTAAATGTTTGAAAAACATCATTCCTCTGATGCAAACTGAGAAGTCAGAGACCCATGTATACCGGTTAGAAAAAAAAGTAAATACCGCTTTTTTCAACATTTCATTACTAAATGTTTGAAAAACATCATTCCTCTGATGCAAACTGAGAAGTCAGAGACCCATGTATACCGGTTAGAAAAAAAAAGTAAATACCGCTTTTTTCAACATTTCATTACTAAATGTTTGAAAAACATCATTCCTCTGATGCAAACTGAGAAGTCAGAGACCCATGTATACCGGTTAGAAAAAAAAGTAAATACCGCTTTTTTCAACATTTCATTACTAAATGTTTGAAAAACATCATTCCTCTGATGCAAACTGAGAAGTCAGAGACCCATGTATACCGGTTAGAAAAAAAAGTAAATACCGCTTTTTTCAACATTTCATTACTAAATGTTTGAAAAACATCATTCCTCTGATGCAAACTGAGAAGTCAGAGACCCATGTATACCGGTTAGAAAAAAAAGTAAATACCGCTTTTTTCAACATTTCATTACTAAATGTTTGAAAAACATCATTCCTCTGATGCAAACTGAGAAGTCAGAGACCCATGTATACCGGTTAGAAAAAAAAGTAAATACCGCTTTTTTCAACATTTCATTACTAAATGTTTGAAAAACATCATTCCTCTGATGCAAACTGAGAAGTCAGAGACCCATGTATACCGGTTTGAAAAAAAAGTAAATACCGCTTTTTTCAACATTTCATTACTAAATGTTTGAAAAACATCATTCCTCTGATGCAAACTGAGAAGTCAGAGACCCATGTATACCGGTTAGAAAAAAAAGTAAATACCGCTTTTTTCAACATTTCATTACTAAATGTTTGAAAAACATCATTCCTCTGATGCAAACTGAGAAGTCAGAGACCCATGTATACCGGTTAGAAAAAAAAGTAAATACCGCTTTTTTCAACATTTCATTACTAAATGTTTGAAAAACATCATTCCTCTGATGCAAACTGAGAAGTCAGAGACCCATGTATACCGGTTAGAAAAAAAAGTAAATACCGCTTTTTTCAACATTTCATTACTAAATGTTTGAAAAACATCATTCCTCTGATGCAAACTGAGAAGTCAGAGACCCATGTATACCGGTTAGAAAAAAAGTAAATACCGCTTTTTTCAACATTTCATTACTAAATGTTTGAAAAACATCATTCCTCTGATGCAAACTGAGAAGTCAGAGACCCATGTATACCGGTTAGAAAAAAAAGTAAATACCGCTTTTTTCAACATTTCATTACTAAATGTTTGAAAAACATCATTCCTCTGATGCAAACTGAGAAGTCAGAGACCCATGTATACCGGTTAGAAAAAAAAGTAAATACCGCTTTTTTCAACATTTCATTACTAAATGTTTGAAAAACATCATTCCTCTGATGCAAACTGAGAAGTCAGAGACCCATGTATACCGGTTAGAAAAAAAAGTAAATACCGCTTTTTTCAACATTTCATTACTAAATGTTTGAAAAACATCATTCCTCTGATGCAAACTGAGAAGTCAGAGACCCATGTATACCGGTTAGAAAAAAAAGTAAATACCGCTTTTTTCAACATTTCATTACTAAATGTTTGAAAAACATCATTCCTCTGATGCAAACTGAGAAGTCAGAGACCCATGTATACCGGTTAGAAAAAAAAGTAAATATATAATCATTTGCCTTCTTTTATGAACAGTTTTTTTGAAAATCCATTTTTCTTAAATGATGACTCCGACCTTTGAATGAGTATTTCGACTCATATACTTAGTTTTAAGTGTATACTTATGCGAACCTCTATTGAAGTTCAGGTATTTCTAAAAATTTTAGCCTTTATTTTAATGTTTTAGGATAAACAGTGGAGGTGATATGCCATATTATGCAGAGCTGTAACTAGATGAAAATAAGCTATAAAGTGGCCACCATTTGCTCAGTGAAACCCAAAGTATAATTTAATAATATTTTCGCACTTCTGATACATTTACTTTCTATTATACAAATCCTCTTAAAAACAACAATGTTGCAAAAACCACCCAGTTTGGCAAAAAAAAAGCCAACTCAAATTTTATGCCAGCCAATAAAAGTAATGATATCTATTTCTTCGTCTCTGTGCCATTGCAAGACTCGAAAACAAGTTTTTAACAGTAAAATGAAGTTTAAATATTAAGTTTTTCAGTCCCGCCGTAACAACACAATCCTGAACTATCATTTCGACAGCCTAAAGAAGTAGGGATTTTAAATTTCCCCTCCTTGTTAAAAGGAAATGAAGATTTTCGCCTCGGCTTTTGTCATAATGCAGACAGATTCCCTTGATAAATACTTTTAGGCGGTATGTATTATCAGTAAAATCTAACTGAGAGCATACAAAGTAACTGAAACTTTGTTTCAGACTTGTTTGTGAAAAGAAACAGTCTTAACAATTAAAGAATTATTAAAAACTCAACTACTAAAAAACTACTAAAAACCAATTACATAAAATAACTTTCGTCCCAATCCCAACCATAGAAAGCGATCCCAACCCCAAATACGCCACTAGGTTAGGGGGGAGACACCCCCCTACCTAGATCCGTAACTGCTATGTTATCAAAACGGCGTATTTGCAACGTCCTGGGGATAGGTTTTGAGATAAAGCTGAAACTTTCAAGGAGTTATGGGATGGGAAAAGTGGTAAGTGAAGCAAAGCAGGAAGACCGCAGTAAATTAAAGAAGCTGAAATTTCACAAAAAAAAAAAAATGTGTCATATAATCTTGCCAAGACATTTTTTTCAAAGAGTTCGTGGTAACGAACTGTAGTAAGGAGCGACCCCGCGCAATAGTAACCAAAACTCTAAAAAATGGAATTTTGATACCAATAGTTACATCAAAAGAATCGCGTTTTAATGTTGATTTTAAATATATAAGTTTCATCAAGTTTAGTCTTACCCATCCAAAAGTACGAGCCTGAGAAAATACGACTCTTTTTAGAAACAGGAGGAAACACCCCCTAAAAGTCATTTAATCTTAACAAAAATCACACTATTAGATTCAGCATATCAGAGAACCCTACTGTAGAAGTTTAAAGCTCCTATCTACAAAAACGTGGAATTCTGTATTTTTTGCCAGAAGACAGATCCTGGATGCGCGTTTATTTGTTATTTTTTTTTCAGGGGTGATCGTATTGACCCAATAGTCCTAGAATGCTGCAAGAGGGCTCGTTCTAATGGAAATGAAATGTTCTAGTGCCGTTTTTAGGTGACCAAAAAGATTTGAGGGCACCTAGGCCCCCTCCCACGCTAAATTTTTTCTGAGATATCCATTTTATTTAGCATAGTCGAAAGCCTTTATAACTATGTCTTTGGGGATGAATTACTCTCCTACAGTCCCTCTGGGAAGGGCTGTAAGTTAAAAATTCTGACCTGTGTTTACATATAGTAATTGTTATTAGGAAGTGTACAGACGTTTTTAGAGGGATTTCTTGGTTGGGGGTAGGGTTTGAGAAGAGCGGGTTATGTGGAGGGAACTTTCCACGGAGGAATTTGTCACGGGGAAGAAAATATCCATGAAGGGGGCGCAGTATTTCTAACATTATTTAAAAAGCAGTGAAAAAATAAATATGAAAAAGTTTTTTCAACCGAAAGTAAGGAGCAGCATTAAAACTTAGAACGAACAGAAATTATTACATATATGAGGGGTTCACCTCCTCCTAACACCTCGCTCTTTACGCTAAAGTATTTTTAGTAATTTCAACTGTATATTCTACGGCCTTTGTGATTCAGGGGTCATTCTCAAGGAATTGGAACACAGTTTAAGCTTTAGTGTAAAGAGCGAGGTATTGACGACGGGGCAAACCCCCTCATATACGTAATAAAAACATACGAATATAGAAGTTTGTTACGTAAGCTAATTCGTAAGTTACGTATTTCTTTTACTAATAAAAATGTTCGTAAAATGTTAAAACTTCTAGTTGGATTTTTAAGTAACCAAAAATTTGGGGGGCAACTAGGCCTCTTCCTCCTCTTTTTTTGTCAAAATCATTCGATCAGAATTATGAGAAAGCCATTTAGCCAAAAAAAACAACAAATAAGCAACTTTCATTTTAATTATTCATCTGTGAAGAGCCAAAATCAAAACATGCATCAATTCAAAAACGTTCAGAAATTAAATAAAAAAACAAGTTTTTTAACTGAAAGTAAGGAGCGACATTAAAACTTAAAACGAACAGAATTACTCCGTAAATGAAAGGGACTGTTCCCTCCTCAAAGCCCCGCTGTTTACGCTAAAGTTTTTTACTTTTAAAAAGTAGAGTTAAGAGAAAGTGTCAAACTTTAGCGTCAGAATTAACTCCTCCAAAGAGAGCGAATCAGCTCTGGTTATGCCAATCATGTATCTAGGACTTGTGCTTATTTTCCCCACCAAGTTTCATCCCAATCTCTCCACTCTTAAGTGTTTTCCAGGATTTTAGGCTCCACCAATTTTCCCCACTGTCACCGGATCCAGCCGGGATTTGAAATAAGAGCTCTGAGACACAATATTCTTCTAAATATAAAATCAAACAGTTCGTGGTAACGAACTGTAGTAAGGAGCGACCCGGCTCAATAGTAACCGAAACTCTAAAAAATGGAATTTTGACACCATTAGTTACATCAAAATAATTGCATTTTAATGCTGATTTTAAATGTATAACTTTCATCAAGATTAGTCTTACCTATCAAAAGTTACGAGCCTGAGAAAATTTGCCTCAATTTAGAAAACAGGGGAAAACAGCCCCTAAAAGTCATACAATCTTAACGAAAATCACACCATCAGATTCAGGGTATACCTTTTTGTAGAAATTTCAAGCTCCTATCTACAAAAATGTGGAATTTCACATTTTTTGCCAGAAGACTAATCACGGATGCGTGTTTATTTGTTTTTTTTTTTGTTTTTTTTCCCAGGGGTGATCTTATCGACCCAGTGGTCCTAGAATGTCGCGAGAGACTCATTCTAACGGAAATTAAAAGTTTTAGCGCCCTTTTGAAATGACCCAAAAAATCTTAGGGCACCTAGGCCCCCTCCCATGCTCATTTTTCCCCCAAAGTCACCGGATCAAAATTCTGAGATAGCCATTTTATTCACCATAATCGAAAAACTTAAAAACATAATAACTTATTATGTTATTAATAACATAATAACGACTTACTCCCCCGCAGTCCTTGTGGGTGAGTTTGCAAGTTACAAACTTTGACCTGTGTTTACATATAGCAATGGTAACTGGGAAGTGTACGGACATTTTAAGGGGGATTTTTTTTGGTTGGGGGGAGAGTTGAGGTTGGGGGGGCTACGTGGGAGGATCTTCCATGGAAAAACTTCTCAATAGGGAAGAGACTTTCAATGAAGGGGGCGCAGGATTTTCTAGTATTATTTAAAAAACAATGAAAAAATAAATATGAAAAGTTTTTTCTACTGAAAGTGAGGATCAGCAATAAAACTTAAAACGAGCAGAAATTATTACACATATGAGGGGTTTACCTCCTCGTAATACCTCGGTCTTTACGCTAAAGTATTTTTAGTAGTTTCAACTATTTATTCTACGGCCTTTGTGATTCAAGGGTCATTCTTATGGAATTGGGACACAATTTAAGCTTTGGTATAAAGAGCGAGGTATCGACGAGGGTGAACCCCCTCATATACTCAATAAAAATGTACGAATATAGCAGTTCGTTACGTAAGTTAATTCATAAATTAGGTATATTTTTTACTAATGAAAATGTTCATAAAAAATTAAAACTTCTAGTTGCCTTTTTAAGTAATAAAAAAATTGGAGGACAACTAGGCTTCCTCCCTGGATCCTTTTTTCTCAAAATCTTGCAATTAAAACTATGAGAAAGCCATTTAGCCAAACAAAAATTAATATGCAAATTTTGTTTTAATTATTTATGTTCGGAGAGCCAAGATCAAAACATGCATTAATTAAAAAACGTCCAGAAATTAAATAAAAACGAAGTTTTTTTTCAAATGAAAGTCAAATCCCCTATTTTAGAAAATAGGGGAAAACAGCCCCTAAAAGTCATACAATCTTAACGAAAATCACACCATCAGATTCAGCGTATCAGAGAACCTTTTTGTAGAAGTTTCAAGCTCCTATCTACAAAAATGTGGAATTTCACATTTTTTGCCAGAAGACAAATATGCTAAATCTAAAGTTTTTTACTGTTTTAAGAGGGATAGTTAAGAGAAATGAGTCAAGCTTTAGCGTAAAGAGCTGGGCGTTGAAGAGGAAAAGCCCCTTTCATATACGGAGTAATTTCTGTTCGTTTTAAGTTTTAATGTCGCTCTTTACTTTCATTTAAGAAAACTTGTTTTTTTATTTAATTTCATTAAGATCCGATCACCCGTTCATAAGTTAAAAATTACTCAATTTTTCTAATTTTTCCGAATAATTACCCCCTTCAACTCCCTCAAAGAGAGTGGATTCAGTCCGGTTATGTCAATCACTTATCTAGGACTTCTGCTTTTTCCCCACCAAGTTTCATCCCGATCTCTCCACTTTTAGCGTTTTCAAAGATTTCCGCCCCCCCACTCCCCCCAATGACACTGGATCCGGTCGGGATTTAAAATAAGAGATCTGAGATACGAGGTCCTTTTAAAAATGAAATTTCATTAAGATCCGATCTCTCCTTCATAAGTTAAAAATATCTCTTTTTTCTAATTTTTCAGAATTAACCCTCCCTCCAACTCCTCCAAAGAGAGCGAATCCGTTCTGGCTATGTCAATTACGAATCTAGGACTTGTACTTATTTTTCCCACCAGGTTTCATCCCGATCCCTCCACTCTAAGCGTTTTCCCAGATTTTTAGGTTTCCCCATCCAACTCCTCATAATGTCACCGAATGCGGTCGAGATTTAAAATGAGATTTCTGAGACACAATATCCTTCTAAATATCAAATTTCATTAAGATCCGATCACCCGTTTGTAAGTTAAAAATACCTCATTTTTTCTAATTTTTCCGAATTAACCGTCCCCCCAGATAATCAAATCGGGGAAACGACTATTTCTAATGTAATCTGGTTTATTCCCTGATATGCCAGCCAAATTTCATCGTCCTAGCTTATCTGGAAGTGCCTAAACTAGCAAAACCGGGACCGACATAATTTGTGATCACTATATGCCACTTGGTATTTACCAAGTGTCATAAAAATGTGGGCATATGGAAGTATCCCCACTCTCACCGCCAAGATAAAACCCCAATGGCTAAAAACAAAATTAGCTGATGTAATATAATGGACTAGCCTGCTAGTGGTAGGGCGCGAAGCGCAACCAACCCAACCCCAACCCCCCCGCGCGCGTAAGTCGTTACGCGCCATATTAGTTACGCGCCATTGTAGTTGTGTCCCTGTGTCCTACCTGTGAATATATATATATATATATATATATATACTAGCTGTTGGGGTGGCGCTTCGCGCCACCCCAACACCTAGTTGGTGGGGGCGCTTCGCGCCCCCCCCAAGCCCCCCCGCGCGCGTAAGTCGTTACGCGCCATAATAGTTACGCGCCATTGTAGTTGTGTACCTATGTCCCACCTGTGAATATAGATATATATATATATATATATATATATATATATTTATATATATATATATATATATATATATATATATATATATATATATATATATATATATATATATAAATATATATATATATATATATATATATATATATATGGTTTTAACTACGTAAAACTTGCGAATATACAACATTCTTTGCTGTCCCATTGTCTTTGCATATAAATAGATTGTCAGGTTTACCGACTCTTGAACATGCAACATATAATGGTCCTTGGGAAAACAATCTGTATTTAGATCTATACCTCATGATTCTAATGATTGCCCTTGAGCTGTGTTGATGGTGATTGCTAATCGACCATTCCCTGTCCCGGTGTCCCGGTCGTCATTTATATCCCCCTGTTTTCCCCGGTGTCCCCGTTGTAGTTGTGTCCCTGTGTCCCGGTCGTCATTTATATTCCCTGTGTCCCGGTCATCATTTGTATCCCGGTGTCCCGGTCTGTATATACATTCGTTTTTTAGTTTTGTTTTTCTCCTTTATTTTTTTCCTTTTTTTTTCTTTTTTAGTTTATTTAGATTTTTAGATTTTTCAGTTTTTTTATTAGTTTTTAGTTTTTTTTCTTTTTAGTTTTTTTGTAGTTTTTACCTTCTTTTTAGTTTTGTTAGTTTTTTTTTACTTATGTCCTGGTCGTCATTTATACTCCCTGTGTCCCGGTGCTTTGTTGATTGCTTATCGAACATTCCTTTTGTCCTGGTCGCTTTCTCTTTGAGTGTCGTCATTTATTTTTTTCTTTTTTAGTTCTTTTAGTTTTTACCTTTTTTAGTTTTTTTTAGTTTTTTAGATGAAAATTTTTTTTAGTTTTTTCCTTTTTTTCTTTTTAGTTTTTTATTGGTTTTTACCTTTATGTTAGCTTATTTTTCAGTTTTTTCCTTTTTTTTTAGTTTTTTTTTATTTTTTATTTTTTTTAGTTTTTTACCTTTTTTTAGTTTTTTTAGTTTTTTTAGTTTTTTTAGTTTTTTAGCTTTTTTACTTTTTTTATTAGTTTTTAGTTTTTTTGTAGTTTTTGCCTTTTTTTAGTTTTTTCAGTTTTTTTTTTAGTTTTTTATTGGTTTTTACCTTTATTTTAGCTTATTTTTCAGTTTTTTCCTTTTTTTAGTTTTTTTTAGTTTTTAGTTTTTTTAGTTTTTTTAGTTTTTTTAGTTTTTTAGCTTTTTTATTTTTTTTATTAGTTTTTAGTTTTTTTTTGTAGTTTTTGCCTTTTTTTTAGTTTTTTTAGTTTTTTAGCTTTTTTATTAGTTTTTAGTTTTTTTTGTAGTTTTTGCCTTTTTTTAGTTTTTTTAGTTTTTTAGCTTTTTTATTTTTTTTATTAGTTTTTAGTTTTTTTTTGTAGTTTTTGCCTTTTTTTAGTTTTTTCAGTTTTGACGTCACCTGATCCAGTTTTTTCAGGTGACGTCACCTGATCCACGATCCACAGATCCACAGACAACTTATTTTAATATATATAGATAGTTTTTTTTTTACTTATGTCCTGGTCGTCATTTATACTCCCTGTGTCCCGGTGCTTTGTTGATTGCTAATCGAACATTCCTTTTGTCCTGGTCGCTTTCTCTTTGAGTTTCGTCATTTATTTTTTTCTTTTTTAGTTCTTTTAGTTTTTACCTTTTTTAGTTTTTTTTAGTTTTTTAGATGAAAATTTTTTTTAGTTTTTTCCTTTTTTTCTTTTTAGTTTTTTATTGGTTATTACCTTTATTTTAGCTTATTTTTCAGTTTTTTCCTTTTTTTAGTTTTTTTTTATTTTTTATTTTTTTTAGTTTTTTACCTTTTTTTAGTTTTTTTAGTTTTTTTAGTTTTTTAGCTTTTTTACTTTTTTTTATTAGTTTTTAGTTTTTTTTTGTAGTTTTTGCCTTTTTTTAGTTTTTTCAGTTTTTTTTTAGTTTTTTATTGGTTTTTACCTTTATTTTAGCTTATTTTTCAGTTTTTTCCTTTTTTTTTAGTTTTTTTTAGTTTTTAGTTTTTTTAGTTTTTTACCTTTTTTTTAGTTTTTTTAGTTTTTTTAGTTTTTTAGCTTTTTTATTTTTTTTATTAGTTTTTAGTTTTTTTTGTAGTTTTTGCCTTTTTTTAGTTTTTTAGTTTTTTAGCTTTTTTATTAGTTTTTAGTTTTTTTTATAGTTTTTGCCTTTTTTTAGTTTTTTTAGTTTTTTAGCTTTTTTATTTTTTTCATTAGTTTTTAGTTTTTTTTGTAGTTTTTGCTTTTTTTTAGTTTTTTCAGTTTTGACGTCACCTGATCCAGTTTTTTCAGGTGACGTCACCTGACACATCCATCCACAGACAACTTATTTTTATATATATATATATATATATATATATATATATATATATATATATATATACATGGGAATATACAACATTCTTCGCTGTCCCATTGTCTTTGCATATAAATAGATTGTCAGGTTTACCGACTCTTGAACATGCAACATATAATTGTCCATGGGAAAAACAATCTGCATTCAGATCTATACCTCATTATTCTAATGATGTGTCCCTGTGTCCCGGTCATCATTTATATTCCATGTGTCCCGGTCGTCATTTGTGTCCCGGTGTCCCAGTTTGTAATTTTTCTCTTTGAGTGTCCCGGTCGTCATTTATATTCCCTGTGTCCCGGTGTCCCGGTCGTCGTTTGTGTCCCGGTGTCCCGGTCTGTAATTTCTATTCGAACAATCCCTGTGTCTCGGTCGTCATTTATATATCCCGCCTGTGCTCCCGGCGTCCCCGTTGTAGTTTTGTCCCTGTGTCCCGGTCGTCATTTATATTCCCTTTGTCCCGGTCGTGATTTGTGTCCGGATGTCCCAGTCTGTAATTTCTCTTTGAGGTTCCCGGTCGTCATTTATATTCCTTGTGTCCTGGTCGTCATTTGTGTCCCGGTGTCCCGGTATGTAATTTCATCAGTTGACAAACATGACGTCAGTCGACAAAGAACTTCATGACGCATACAGCTCAATGCTTATAATGACGTCAGTCGACAAACATGACGTCATTCGACACACAAACATGACGATACTCGACACACACACAGACAACTTATTTTTATGTATATAGATAGATAGGTATAATCTGGCGTAACAGACAAAGTGTAACATACATAACACACAGACAACTTATTTTTATATAGATAGATTGAATAATAATAAACACTAATATGTAAGAATACCCTCCTGATTTGTGAAACAATGCTTCAGCACCTTTTTGGTAAAGTTAAGTCTTACATCTTCAGCCAAATGTAAAGAGAAGAAAATCATCACTAAATTTTGGCTTAGAATTTTTTTACTCATTCATTTGCATAACAAAAACTATCTTGAGCTAGTTTGTAACAAATAATAGAAAATGATTTAAAAAGATGGGAAACTAGATAATATGATAACAACTTCCTTGCGGCACGCGGGATTGATCCGAGAAACCCTCAATTAAGAGAGTCGGCCTTATCCACTACACCACCGCAAGGTATTTGATTAATTAATTCTTTTAAGACATGAATTGTATCGTGCTTTAGCCATTGCAGACTCTTTCTTCAAGGAAGGTAGTTCTTGTTGATTTTTTGAAGGCCGGTCTCCTTTCAATTTAAAGGAAAAGGGATTTTCCTGGGAGGGTGTGAAGATTGAAGCTTTGAATAGATTGGAATGGAGGAGGAGCATGCGAAGCTACATTGACCTCAGGCAGCTTAGTGCTGCGGTGAGTTGTTAATAGTAGTAGTAGTATCACCTTTCTAATTTTACTTTTTGGAGAAACCAGGATTCAAAATAGGCCGGACATACCCCTGCATTAGGCATAATAAAAGGAGAAAAATCATCAAACATTGCGATTGGAGACATTTTAACTTATGACAGGGTTCAACAAGGGAGACTATGGTGTCGATCGTAAAATATTAGCAATAATACAAATGCTATAAATATTATAAATTTAATATATAATAATAATATAAACATTATAAATAGGAATTGATAATAATACTAAATATAATGTAAACAATATGACGTTTGACAAACGGCAAAAAAATGTATGAAAAATATAGTTTAAAAAATAATAAAAAAAGCAAGGGTAATGACAACTACTCTGCCAAGCCGTCTTTAGTGCTCAAAAGAAAAAAAAGATTTTTTTCTTTTTTTCTCACATTATAGTTTTTTTTAGTATTTTCAAAAGAGTTATTTATTCTAATTAAACGTTCTTTGTGATTCAGGGAACATTCTTATAGAATTGGAACAAAATTCGAACTTTAGCGCAAAGAGCGAGGTGTTGACGAGGGGGAGAACCCCCTCATATAAGTAATAATTTCTGTTCATTTTAAGTTTTAATGTTGCTCCTTACTTTCGGTGGAAAAAACTTGTTTTTTTTTCACTGTAACTTTTCCATTTAACTTTTATTACTTAGGTTAGATGATCTTCGTTTATAATGAGGAAAAACATTATTTGATCCTCCTAATATAAACATGCTTTAACATAGATTTATAGGAACCACCATTTTCGTCGAATTGCTCTCCTTATTTAAAAACTGGCGTAGTTATCTCTTCAATCGACCGAGTTCTAAAAATCTATTGACAAAATCATGTAGCGTCTGAATTAAATCATGTTAAAACTATTTTGTTCTGTAATTGTTGCCCTATTAAACTGGTTGAGAATATTATAGATGGAAAATTAAAAAATGTGGAACATGAAAATAATGACCCCATCCCCCCTTTTTAGCTATTCTTATAAGCGTAAACAAAACTTTTACCAATTCACCATATATCCCGAGACTCAGTGACAAACTTAAACTATACCTATGTTGCCTGAGCAACGTGAAGCGTTGTGGCAACCTTTGTCCGGCTTCACCGAATAAAGTGTTGTGAGAGCAACACTTTGGTTTTGTTTCTTTGCTATCGGTTAAACGCTGAAGTTGTCAGCCTATCGAAGCTTTTAAAACGTTATGTTCAAAGAAGAACGCGATCAGTAATCACATGAAGAAAGGCTATTCCTCAGCGTTGAAAAAGCAACAATAACAAAATAATATAAAACAGTTCGTGGTAACAAAGCGACCCGGCTCAATAGTAACCAAAACTTTAAAAAATGGAATTTTGATACCAATAGCTACATCAAAAGAATCGCATTTTAATGCTGATTTTAAATATTTAAGTTTCATCAAGTTTAGTCTTACCCATCAGAAGTTACGAGCCTGAGAAAATTTGCCTTATTTTAGAAAATAGGGGAAAACAGCCCCTAAAAGTCATACAATCTTAACGAAAATCACACCATCAGATTCAGCGTATCAGAGAACCTTTTTGAAGAAGTTTCAAGCTCCTATCTACAAAAATGTGTAATTTCACATTTTTTGCCAGAAGACAAATCACGGATGGGTGTTTATTTGTTTGTTTTTTTTCCCCAGGGGTGACCGTATCGACCCAGTGGTCCTAGAATGTCGCGAGAGGGTTCATTCTAACGGAAATTGAAAGTTTTAGTTCCCTTTTTAAATGACCCAAAAAATTGGAGGGCACCTAGGCCCGCTCCCACGTTCATTTTTTCCCCAAAGTCACCGGATCAAAATTCTGAGATAGCCATTTTATCCACCATAATCGAAAAACTCAATAACTATGTCTTTGGGGATGATTTACTCCCATGCAGTCCCCGTGGGTGAGTTTGCAAGTTATAAACTTTGACCTGTGTTTACATTTAGTAATGGTTACTGGGAAGTGTACGGACGTTTTCAGGGGAATTTTTTTGGTTGGGGGAGATTTCAGGTGGGGGGAGGGCTAAGTGGGCGGATCTTCCATGGAAAAACTTCTCATGGGGGAAGAGACTTCCAATGAAGGGGGCGCAGGATTTTCTAGCATTATTTAAAAAAAACAATGGAAAAATAAATATGAAAAGTTTTTTCTACTGAAAGTGAGGATCAGCATTAAAACTTAAAACGAGCAGAAATTATTACATATATGAGGGGTTTACCTCCTCGTAATACCTCGGTCTTTACGCTAAAGTATTTTTAGTAATTTCAACTGTTTATTCTATGGCCTTTGTGATTCAAGGGTCATTCTTATGGAATTGGGACACAATTTAAGCTTTGGTGTAAAGAGCGAGGTATCGACGAGGGTGAACCCCTTCATACACGCAATAAAAATGTACGAATATAGCAGTTCGTTACGTAAGTTAATTCGTAAATTACATATAATTTTTACTAATGAAAATGTTCGTAAAAAATTAAAACTTCTAGTTGCCTTTTTAAGTAATCAAAAAATTGGAGGACAACTAGGCTTCCTCCCTGGATCCTTTTTTCTCAAAATCTTGCAATTAAAACTATGAGAAAGCCATTTAGCCAAAAAAAAAAATTAATATGCAAATTTCGTTTTAATTATTTATGTTCAGAGAGCCAAGATCAAAACATGCATTAATTAAAAAATAAGTTTTTTTTTTTAAATGAAAGTAAGGAGCGACATTAAACTTAAAACGAACAGAAATTACTCCGTATATGAAAGGGGCTTTTCCTCTTCAACGCCCCGCTCTTTACGCTAAATTCTTTTACTGTTTTAAGAGGTATAGTTAAGAGAAAGAGTCAAACTTTAGCGTAAAGAGCGGGGCGTTGAAGAGGAAAAGTCCCTTTCATATACGGAGTAATTTTTGCTCGTTTTAACTTTTAATGTCGCTCCTTACTTTCATTTAAGAAAACTTGTTTTTTTATTTAATTTCATTAAGATCCGATCATCCGTTCATAAGTTAAAAATTACTCAATTTTTCCGAATTAATACCCCCTTCAACTCCCCCAAAGAGAGCGGATTCAGTACGGTTATGTCAATCACTAATCTAGGACTTCTGCTTTTTCCCACCAAGTCTCATCCCAATCTCTCCACTTTAAGCGTTTTCAAATATTTCCTCCCCCCCACTCACCTCAATGACACTGGATCCGGTCGGGATTTAAAATAAGAGATCTGAGTTATGAAGTCCTTCTAAAAATGAAATTTCATTAAGATCCGATCTCTCCTTCATAAGTTGAAAATACTTTTTTTTTTCTTCTAATTTTTCAGAATTAACCCTCCCTCCAACTCCTCCAAAGAGATCGAATCCGTTCCAGGTATGTCAATTACGAACCTAGGACTTGTACTTATTTTTCCCACCAGGTTTCATCCCGATCCCTCCACTCTAAGCCTTTTCCAAGATTCTTAGGTTTCCCCATCCAACTCCTCCTAATGTCACCGAATGCGGTCGAGATTTAAAATGAGATTTCTGAGACACAATATCCTTCTAAATATCAATTTTCATTAAGATCCGATCACCCGTTTGTACGTTAAAAATACCTCATTTTTTCTAATCTTTCCGAATTAACCGTCCTCCCAGATAATCAAATCTGGGAAACGACTATTTCTAATGTAATCTGGTTTATTCCCTGATATGCCAGCCAAATTTCAGCGTCCTAGCTTATCTGGAAGTGCCTAAACTAGCAAAACCGGGACCGACAGAATTTGCGATCACTATATGCCACTTGGTATTTACCAAGTGCCATAACAATGTGGGCATTTGGAGATATCCCCACTCTCACCTCCAAGATAAAACCCCAATGGCTAAAAACAAAATTAGCTGATGTAATATAATGGATTGAATAATAATAAACACTAATATGTAAGAATACCCTCCTGATTATTGAAATGTAAGAATCTCCCGATTTGTGAAACGAGGCTTCAGCACCTTTTTGGTAAAGTCAAGTCTTATATCTTCAGCCAAATGTAAATAGAAGAAAATCATAACTAAATTTTGGCTGAGAACTTTTTTTTATTCATTTGCATAACAAAAACTATCTTGAGCTAGTTTCTAACAAATATTAGAAAATGATTTAAAGAGATGGGAAAAAAATTATGTATAATTGTTTTCGTCACTACTCTCCTTGCGGTATGCGGGATTGAACCGAGGAACCCTCAATTAAGAGAGCCAGCCTTATCCACTACACCACCACAAGGTATTTGATTAATTAATTCTTTTAAGACATGAATTGTATCGTGCTTTAGCCATTGCAGACTCTTTCTTCAAGGAAGATAGTTCTTGTTGATTTTTTGAAGGCCGCTCTCCTTTCAATTTAAAGGAAAAGGGATTTTCCTGGGAGGGTGTGAAGAGGGAAACTTTGAATAGATTGGGATGGAGGAGGAGCATGCGAAGCTACATTGACCTCAGGCAGCTTGGTGCAGCGGTGAGTTGTTAATAGTAGTAGTAGTATCACCTTTCTAATTTTACTTTTTGGAGAAACCAGGATGCAAAACAGGCCGGACATACCCCTGCATTAGGCGTAATAAAAGGAGCAAAATCATCAAACATTGTGATTGGAGACATTTTAACTTATGACAGGGTTCAACAAGAGAGACTATGGTGTCGATCGTAAAATATTAGCAATAATACAAATGCTATAAATATTATAAATTTAACAAATAATAATAATATAAATATTATAAATCGGAATTGATAATAATACAAAATATAATGTAAATAATATGACGTTTGACAAACGGTAAAAAATGTATGAAAAATATAGTTTAAAAAATAATAAAAAAAAGGCGAGGGTAATGATAGCTACTCTGCCAAGCCCTCTTTAGTGCTCAAAATAAAAAAAAAAGATTTTTTTTTCTTTTTTTCTCATATTATAGTTTTTTTTTTTTAGTATTTTCAAAAGAGCTATTTATTCTAATTAAACGTTCTTTGTGATTCAGGGAACATACTTATAGAATTGGAACAAAATTTGAACTTTAGCGCAAAGAGTGAGGTGTTGACGAGGGGGAGAACCCCCTCATATAAGTAATAATTTCTGTTCATTTTAAGTTTTAATGTTGCTTCTTACTTTCGGTGGAAAAAACTTGTTTTTTTTTTCACTGTAACTTTTCCATTTAACTTTTATTACTTAGGTTAGATGATCTTCGTTTATAATGAGGAAAAACATTATTTGATCCCCCTAATATAAACATGCTTTAACATAGATTTATAGGAACCACCATTTTCGTCGAACCACTCTCCTTATTTAAAAATTGGCGTAGTTATCTCTTCAATCGACCGAGTTCTAAAAATCTATTGACAAAATCATGTAGCCTCTGAATTAAATCATGTTAAAAATATTTTGTTCTGTAATTGTTGCCCTATTAAACTTGTTGAGAATATGATAGATAGAAAATTAAAAAAAGTGGAACATGAAAATAATGACCCCATCCCCCCCTTTTTAGCTATTCTTATAAGCGGAAACAAAACTTTTACCAATTCACCATATACCCCGAGACTCAGTGACAAACTTAAACTAGACATATGTTGCCTGGGCAACGTGAAGTGTTGTGGCAACCTTTGTCCGGCTTCACCGAATAAAGTGTTGCGAGAGCAACACTTTGGTTTTGTTTCTTTACTATCGGTTAAACGCTGAAGGTGTCAGCCTATCGAAACTTTTAAAACGTTATATTCATAGAAGAACGCGATCAGTAATCATATGATCAAAGGCTATTCCTCAGCGTTGAAAAACAACAATAACAAAATAATATAAAACAGTTCGTGGTAACGGAGCGACCCGGCTCAATAGTAACCACAACTCTAAAAAATGGAATTTTGATACCGATAGCTACATCAAAAGAATCGCATTTTAATGATAATTTTAAATATACAAGTTTCATCAAGTCTAGTCTTACCCATTAGAAGTTACGAACCTGAGAAAATTTGCCTTATTTTAGAAAATAGGGGAAAACAGCCCCTAAAAGTCATACAATCTTAACGAAAATAACACCATCAGATTCAGCGCATCAGAGAACCTTTTTGTAGAAGTTTCAAGCTCCTATCTACAAAAATGTGGAATTTTGTATTTTTTGCCAGAAGGCAGATCACGGATGCGTGTTTATTTGTTTTTTTTTTTTTTTTTTTTTTTTTTTTTTTTTTTTTACCCAGGGGTGATCGTATCGACCCAGTGGCCCTAGAATGTTGCGAGAGGGCTCATTCTAACGGAAATGAAAAGTTCTTGTGCCCTTTTTAAGTGACCCAAAAAATTGGAGTGTACCCAGGCCCCCTCCCACGCTAATTATTTTCCCAAAGTCAACGGATCAAAATTCTGAGATAGCCATTTTATTCAGCGTAGTTGAAAAACTTTTTGACTATTTCTTTGGGGACGACTTACTCCCCCACAGTCCCCGAGAGGGGCTACAAGTTACACACTTTGACCAGTGCTTACATATAGTAATGGTTATTGGGCAGTGTACTGACGTTTTCAGTGGGAGTTTTTGGTTTGGGGTGGGGTTAAGAAGAGGGGGATATGTTGGGGGAACTTTCCATCGAGGAATTTTCAATCGAAAATTTCCATGAAGGGAGCGTAGGATTTTCTAGCATTATTAAAAAAAAAACTATGAAAAAATAAATATGAAAAAGTTTTTTCAACTGGAAGTAAGGAGCAGCATTAAAACTTGAAACAAACAGAAATTATTACGCATATGAGGGGCTCACCTCATCCTAATACCTCGCTTTTTACGCTGCAATATTTGTAGTAATTTCAACTATTTATTCTACGGCTTTTGTGATTCAGGGGTCATTTTTAATGAATTGGGACAAAATTTAAGCTTTAGTGTAAATAGCGAGGTATGGACGAGGGAATGAACCCCCTCATATATGTAATAAAAACATGAGAATACAAACGTTCGTTACGTAAGCTAATTTATAAGTTACGTATATCTTTTACTAATAAAAGCATTCGTAAAAAATTAAAAGTTCTAGTTGCCTTCTTAAGTAACCAAAAAATCGGAGGGCAACTAGGCTTCCTCCCCCGCTCTTTTTTTCTCAAAATCTTTCGATAAAAACTATGATATTGCCATTTAGCCAAAAAAAAAAAATATGCAAATTTCGTTTTAATTATTCCTCTGCGGAGAGCCAAAATCAAAACATGTATTGATTCAAAAACGTTCAGAAATTAAATAAAAAAACAAGTTTTTTTTAACTGAAAGTAAACAGCTACATTTAAACTTAAAACGAACAGAAATTACTTCGTATATGAAAGGGTCTGCTTCTTCATCAACGCCCCGCTCTTTACGCTAAAGTTTTTTTTATTGTTTTAAAAAGAGTTGAGAGAAAGAGTCAAACTTTAGCGTAAAGAGTGGGCTGTTGATGAGGAAGCAGCCCATTTCATATACGAAGTAATTTCTGTTCGTTTTAAGTTTTAATGTCGCTCCTTACTTTCAGTTAAAAAAACTTGTTTTTTTATTTAATCAAAAGAAGGGACTAAATCAACTTTGCAATCACATGATAAAAGGCTATTCCTCAGCGTTGAAAAAACAACAACAAAATAGTATCGAAAGAAGGGATTAAATTGATTTTGCAGCCAGTTGAACTTATCCTTTCCATTCTTAGACATCGTGACGGATGAAAGCTTAGAACAATATCTAATATAATCCAGCTGGTCCTATAAAGCTATCCGTAACTTCTCAGGATCAAAATACCATAAATGACACAATTAATTATGTAGAAACTACTATGACATATTTTATATCAGCTCATCACGAGCTATCGATAATACCGAAAGAAGGGACTAAATTGACTTTGCAGCCAGTTGAACGTTATCCTTGTCAATCGTAGACATCAAGACGGATGAAAACTTGAAACAGTATCTTATATGATCTAGTTGGTATTATAAAGCTATCGGTAACTTTTCAGGATCAAAATACCCGTTGCATTAACACTTAATTCTAGGTTACAGTGAGTATGGGTAGGCTACACCAACTAGCAAAAGTTACAAACCCTTCTTCACTGAAGATGATTGTAGCCTAATATACGATTATTACTTACAAGTTCCTACATGTCTTACCACTGGAACCAACTCGGTTTTACCGAGTACTGAAGATGAAGATGAAGATGAGTTCTTCACTGAAGATGATTGTAGCCTAACAGACGATTATTACGTACAAGTCCCTACATGTCTTACCACTGGAACCAACTCGGTTTTACCATCAAATACACTGGAAACAAATAATAGGTACACCAAATAGCGAAATTTGCAAACCCCTCATTACCGTAGACGATTATGAGCTAATAGCCGACCTTTCCTTATAAGTCCCCAACATGTCTCACAATTGGTATCGGCCTATTTTAGGTTTCAGTATGTACCTTACTGCTGAAGTTGTCAACCCCTTGAAACTCTCAAACTGGTATATCTCATGAAGGAATTTTTGTACGAAAAAATGGATGACGTATACTTTGGTCAGCTCATCACGAGCTATAATACCAAAAAAAGGGACTAAGTTGACTTTGCAGCCAGTTGAACTTTATGCTTTTCAATCTTAGACATCGCGACGGATCAAGACTTGGAAAGATATCTTATATAATTGAGTTGGTATTATAAAGCTATACGTAACTTTTCAGGATCAAAATACCATAAATGAAACTCTATTAATTATAACGAAACTGCCTCATTGTTTCACGTTATCGTTTGTACCCGTTGCGTAAACACTTCTATGTTACAGTGAGTATGGGTACACCAACTAGCAAAAGTTACAAACCCCTCAGCGCTTTCATTGTTTTACGTTACCGTTTGTATCCGTTGCGTAAACACTTAATTCTACGTTACAACGATTACGGGTAGGCTATACCAACTAGCAAACGTTACAAACCCCTCTTCACTGAAGATGATGGTAGCCTAACAGACGATTATTACTTACAAGTCCCCTGCATGTCTTACCACTGGAACCAAATTGGTCTTACCATCAAATACACCGGAAACAAATAATACTTACACACATTAGCCAAAGTTGCAAACCCCTTATTGCCGAAGATGACTATGGTCTAACAGCCGACTGTTGCTTACAAGTCCTCTACTTGTCTCACAATCGGCATCGACCTACTTTTCGTTTCAGTGTGTGCTCTACTGCTGAAGTTGTCAACCCCTTTAAACTTTCAAATAGTATATGTCATGAAGGAATTTTTGTGCCAAAAAATGGATGACATATGCTTTGATCAGCTCATCAAGGGCTATCGATTTTCGTCGAAAAAAAAAATCTATCTGTCTTAGTTCAGAAGTTGATTTTTTTTTGCCGTAGGCCAATTTTTTAACGTCACCACTTAGAAAGGAGCAAAGGCTAAGCTCCAATCTCTTTAGCAATGACAGAACTTTTAGTTCAAGAGGTACATCTGATAACATTTCTCTACCCCAATCCCAAGTCCGAAAAAACAAATGATAAACCCAACCGAAATCACGGCAGCACTTTTGGACCCGTGGGAAAATGCCGCTTTTTTGCTTCTGTCAATTTTTCTATTTATCACTCAAAGAAAATATATTGGCTATGAGGTAGGGTAACCGCCGCATATATTTAACATTTATAGATTTTAGTCCGTCTTCAATTTGAAAGTGGTACCTGCCTGCTTGCCTGCTAGAACGGAGCTTTCATTTCGAAAGCAGAAACAAGGTTTGATGAAACGAAAGCTTGGCTGCACAACTTCATATACTCCTCTCTGACATAGGCTATATAACTCCACTTCACTTTGCACATCATAGTCTCTGGCTCGTGGACATGCAAAAACCATCCTTTTTGGCCCCAGGCAAGAGTTCTGCGGAGCTTTCCAAAATGTAATGCCATAGTCATCAATCCGGCCTGAGGTCCACACTTTCCGTAAAAACCGAATAAGCCTAGATCGGCAGCATAGAAAAAAAAACGGGACAAAACCAAAGTGTTGCTCTCGCAACACAATTAGCATGAGTAGTGCTGATAACCTCCACGCATTCTCAAGACCTGAATATGATTTGTACTTCACTCAAAACAAAAAACAAATGACTGCGGATAAGAGTTTACTATATATAACTGATATTTATTCCTTAAAGTTTCAAGAATTTTTTATTTATTAAAGTCAAGAAGTGAAAACTCTGAAAACGTATTTTGTTTTCAGTAAAGTGCAAATTATTTTCTGGTGCAAACTATTATTTTCTTCAGTATTTTTTTCTCTGAAGTCTATTTCTTTCAAACATGTAGAAAATCAATCAATTTATTGTGTTGCGGAGCAACACTACTGCTTTCGTAGTTTTTTTTTTTTTTTCACCGTGATCAGCGACCTGTAGCTCCGAAGTGGTAAGAGTTAAAAATTTGAGATTTTTCAGAGGGAAGGGAAACGTGAAACAGAGTAAAAAAGTTCCAGAGAAGTTCCTAAAATTTCTAACAGTTTTCCAAAAAAAAAAATAAAACCGTTTTTTTCTTAGAAACTCTGCGTTCGATGTTTGGCGTCAAGTTAAGACGACCCTAGCTTCGGAAATAAACTTGTTAGAAATACAGTTATGCTGAACTCATGTAGAACTTTCATTTGTCTCTTCGACAACCGGAGCATAAAATTCCGTAGCTCTTACAGATTTCCCGGAAATAATTCCGGAAAAGTCCATCTCGTTCCGATTTTTTTTGGAATTTTCTCAAATTTTCGATTTTGATGTTTCTTATATTTTTATCGAGTAGTGCTATGAAAAGTATGCAAGAAGAAGTGAAGTGTTCTATATACCAAGTTGCTTCGTTCTCTAAGAAATAATTTCCGAAGTTTCGACGTTCTAGAGGTAACTTCTGTTCTGGACCAGCTAGAATTTTTTTTCCAACGCGGTTCGACAGGTCTCGATGTCCTAACAACTGAAGCTTACAATAGTTTCTCCGAAATAAAATTCCTTCTTTGGGTTTTTCTATTTGGAAGTTTTGTCATGCCCTCGGGGCAATTTAAATTTTTTGGTGAATTTGGTTTGTTTTATATTTTCCTAGCTTAGACCATCAAAAGTCAAGCAGAAAACTATAAGACGTTATTTCCGTATCTCTTTCAGATTTCCCGGAAATAATTCCCAAAATGTGCGTCTCGAAACATAATACTTCGAATTGGCGTCAAGTTAAGACGGCCCTAGTTTCGGAAGTAAACGTTTCAGAGATAAAATAATTATGAACTCATATAGAACTTTTATTGATGTTTTCGAGAACTGAAGCATGAAATTCCGTAGCTCTTACAGATTTCCCGGAAATAATTCCGGAAAAGTCAATCTCGTTCCGATTTTTTGAAATTTTCTTAAATTTTCGATTTTGATGTCTATTTTATTTTTATCGAGTAGTGCTATGAAAGTTATGCAAGAAGAAGTGGAGTGTTCTTTATACCAAGTTGCTTCGTTCTCTTAGAAATAATTTCCGAATTTTCGACGTTCTAGAGGTAACTTCGGTTCTGGGCCAGCTAGAATTTTTTTTTCCAACGCGGTTCGACAGATCTCGATCCCATAAGACTGGAACTTGCAATAGTTTTCCGGATATAAAATTCCTTCTGTAGGTTTTCTATTTAGAAGTGTTATCATGTCCTCGGAGCAATTTCCAATTTTTGCCAATTTTTGTTTGTTTTATATTTTCCTAGCTTAGTCCATCAGAAGTTAAGCAGAAAACTTTATTTTGTTTTTTCCGTATCTCTTTCAGATTTCCCGGAAATAATTCCCGAAATGTGTGTCTCGAAACATAAAACTTTGAATTGGCGTCAAGTTAAGATGGCCCTAGCTTCGGAAGTAAACGTTTTAGAAATAAATTAATGCTGAATCCATGAAGAACTTTTACAGATCTGTTCGAGAACTGGAGCTTAAAACTCCGTAGCTCTTCCCGGAAATAATTCCGGAAAAGTTCTTCTCGTTCGAATTTTTTGTCTAATTTTCTGAAATTTT
Source organism: Artemia franciscana (assembly GCF_032884065.1). Taxonomy (NCBI): domain Eukaryota; kingdom Metazoa; phylum Arthropoda; class Branchiopoda; order Anostraca; family Artemiidae; genus Artemia; species Artemia franciscana. The sequence goes on from NC_088878.1 coordinate 24,625,877, forward strand.
CGATTTTTACTGTTTCTTTTATTTTTAGAAACAATGGAAGCTTACACTAGTCCTAGGGTCCTAGACATGGCTTAGGGGGATCTGAACTCGATTTGACTTCTGTGGAGGTATTTTTGGACCAGCTAAACATTTTACCAAACTCAGTTTAGTAGGAGCTCGAAATAAAACCATATCAAAGATGCTTCAAGATAACAATCGAAGCCGCATTAGAAAAATGTCCTCTGAAGGACATAATGGAGACTGTTGCTCCGCAACTGTGTCCCGTAGGGCACAGTTGCACGTGTTGCTCCGCAACTGTGCCCTAAGGAACAGGGCACAGTTGTTGCAACACCTCCCGTTGCACAGGCAACGGAGGTCTAGTTGTTGTCTGGTTTTGCATATTCTAGTGTTGCAAGCAAACATTGTATATTGCAGACACATATTTTGCATTTCTTCTTCTCTTGTGGGTTGTTTAATAAAACTAAGAGGTATTATTAGTAAAGTGGGTAGAGACAGTGAGTGGATGTAAAAAATAGAAGAGCAAAGGTGCCGGGTGTTTTTCTTCGCAGTTCAGAAAAGTTTGAAGAATAGAAAGATAAGCCTGTGAACTAATTTTGGAGTACTGGAAGTCACGGTAGCCACAGTGGTCTTGTTTGGTTCTGAAACGTCGGTGCTTTGAAACCCTGACGTATATTTGACTGACCGTATGTAAAACAATAAGCTGTACGAAAAATGCGGCGTCATCCCACTTTCTAGGGCTATAATGAAAGAAAAATTAAGATGGCTTGGCCACGTTTCACGGATGTAGGATGACATATTGCCAAAGTTAGTGGTTTTGGCGATCCATCTAGGGCCAAACCCGTTTGTCCCCAAACTGTGTTGGGAATAGATCGTAAAAATGGATTTAAAAAAAAACGGCAACTTCACGGGAGGGGATAAATAGTGAAACCACTTTGAATAGATTTGGGTGGAGGAAGAGTGTGCGAAGCTGCGTTGTTGTAGACTAAAATGCTTCCAGTAAATTACTTTAGCGTAAAGAGTGGCGGGAGAGGGCGGGGAGGTGGTGGTAGCCGCCCCCAAATAAACGATGTGTTTTTTAATTTCAAGTTTTATGTCGCTCTTTACCGTTATTTGAAATACACTTTTTTAGTACTAATAAGGCATGTTAATATAAGCAGGCCCTATTTTTCTTCAGTGTTTATATTGAAATCAGTATCGTTCAAGTGTGTAGAAAATCAATTTCACTGAACAAAATATTTAGTTTAGGAAGTGTTTCTATTTTTCATTAATGCGCAAATAACAGTATAGCCTATAGGGGTTTGAGGGAGATAGCTCTAATACATTTATTTGTAATCATTTCTGCTCATTTTAAGTTTGACTTCATCATTTTTATTGTTATGTTTGCTTGTGATTATAATATTATTCTGCTATTTGCCATAAAACTTTGTGTTATTGTCACTAACATGTTACTAACATATTTATCACTAACATATACATTATAACGTATTTGTCAGTAACGTTATAGTGTTTCTGTCACTAATGTAAACAAGTTACGGTCACTACCATGTGCCATACGGTGTATGGTGTAAGCGATGCATTATTTGGTGTATCATACGGCCAAAAGATGGTTACCTTGGCTAGCTGAATTTAAGTGCTAATTCTGCAAATCATACTATAAGAAATCACCAAGCAATTCTAAAAGATTCGGAGTTAACAAAAAATAATTAAAAATCTTTTAAGGTTGAAAAACAGAAATTTTGAATTAAATGGGAAGGAGTGTTTCCAGCGTGTCAGCTTCAGGTGGCTTAACGGTGCGATAGGTTTGTATTCGTATCAGTTATGATTGGAACGGACCTGCTCGATTCCATAAACTATAAAAAATCTTTTATATCCTTTAAAACTCGCCTAAATTTAAATTTGAGCTTTTTTTCTCTTTTGTTTCCTCCTTATTTCTCCCTTCATTCCCCACTGCTCTTTTAACTGTATTTGTTTTTTTATGGTGCAGTGTTTTTTTGGATTTGTGTATTTGCTCATGAATAGCTTAATATTTATCGATAAAATAAATGTCCAGAATTTTTCAAATGTCAGTAATAAGAGGAGTTATAGATCGGTATTCAGACCTAACATTTCTAAGGTTCCTAATTCATTTTTCGTTCAGTTATTTTCCTTCTTGGTTCAACTGCAATGGACCTGCCTTCATCATTTTTTTTCTTTCATCATTTTTCTTCATGTTTTTTTTTCCTTTTTAGTTCAACAGTAATGGACCTACCTTCATCCATTTTTCCTTTCATAATTTTTCTTCATTATTTTTCCTTTTTAGTTCGACAGTAATGGACCTGCCTTCATCAAATTTTTCCTTTTTGTGATTTTTCTTCATTAATTTTCCTTTTTAGGTCATTAGTAATGAGCCTGCCTTCATCAATTTTTTCTATCACCATTTTTCCTTTTTTTAGTTCAACAGTAACGAACATATCTTCATCAGTTTTTCGTTTTAGCTTAACAGTAACGGAAATGCCTTTATTAATTTTTCCTTTCAGCTATTTCCTTTATAATTTTTTCTTTTCAGTTCAACAGTAACGGACATGCCTTCATCAATGGAAGAAGAATTCATTCAGGAGAGACGTGATTTGGCAATAGAATTTGTATTTTGCCTGGTTTTAATTGAAGTATTAAAGCAACTTTCTGTGCATCCGGGACATGATGATTTGATTCAATACATCGAAAATTTGGCATTCAAGCATTTCAAATATAAAGAGGGGTATGATATATATTTGTTCAAAAAAAAAAAATTGATGCGATAGATTACAATCCATATGATGTGTATTACATAAGCAGAATCTCAATGACAATATTCTGAAATAATAATATTTACAAAAAACTTATTAGATGAGTAGAGTAAATTAAAAAAAAACTGCTCTCTAATGCTCTAAAACTTTTAATCTGTCCCACTCTTACCTTAACCAGTCTTCCCAGCTACCTAGTAGGGTTAACATTTCTCCCAATCACACTTATTCATCACATTTCCAAATGACAATGAAATCTCCTAAAATCTCCAAAAGCTCCCAAAGTACCAATGACAATGAAAATAAAATATTACTTTCTGATTTGATTAAGCAGAAACTTGCACAGCCATATGTATGTTAAAAAATCAGAAAAAAAAATCGGAAATTCAATTTCAAGGAAAAAATACATTCATATGCAGTTATGCAGTTTATGGCAGTAGCGGTCGCCCAAATGAAAAAGAAATATGTCTGGAAAATTAGCAAAAAATAAGCTTATAACATATGGCAAACATATTAAAAAGATATACCTTTCCTTTTGAAGGTCTAGTTGTCTTTGAATTAGCAAAAAAATTTGCAAAAAATAAGCTTATAACATATGGCAAAAGTATTAAAAAGATATCTCTTTTCTTTGAAGGTTTAGTTGTCTTTGAATTAGCAAAAGAATTAGCAAAAGATAAGCTTATAACATATGGCAAATTAGCAAAAAAATTTGCGAAAAATAAGATTATAACGTATGGCAAACAGATTAAAAATATATACCTTTCCTTTCAAGGTTTAGTTGTCTTTGGATTAGCAAAAGAATTAGCAAAAAAAAGCTTATAACATATGGCAAATTAGGAAAAAAAATTTGCAAAAATAAGCTTATAACATATGACAAAAATATTAAAAAGATATACCTTTCCTTTGAAGGTTTAGTTGTCTTTGAATTAACAAAAAAAATAGCAAAAGATAAGTTTATAACATATGGCAAATTAGCAAAAAAAAAGCAAAAAATAAGCTTATAACGTATGGCAAAGAGATTAAAAAGGTATACCTTTCCTTTGACGGTGTAGTTGTCCTTGGAAATCAATTGATCTTTTATGTTTGAATTTCTATGGAAAATGAGTCTGGCCAACATTAACTAATTATATTTGCTTACTTATTTTAATGGTTGAACATGGCAAAACTGAATAAAATGCGATAGTGCCCTAAAAATTCATTTGCAGTTTACAGGTTCATTTTCATTTATTTTTCAATCATGTATAGATAACATACTTAGTAAACCAATATCTGGCTTAGAGACAAGATCTTTTTGCACAGATAAAACAACTAAAAGAATAAATAGCAAAATATATGGATCATCAACTCAAAGAATGAAGAAAGAGAAAAAAATAATAGAAATAATATTAATTACTCACCCCGCCACAGCAGACATCCCAGCCGATGATAAACAAAATTTTGCTTTTTTTTCAATTTTTTCAACCTGCAATGGGACAACAAGAGGAAAATGAAGACCCGAGAAAAAGACCCAATACAAAATACATCAAATTAATAAGAATAATTAATATATAAGTAAAATAATTAATAACTATCTAAAAAGAAGGACTTTAACTTATTTTTTGATATTCCTAACTATCTTCATCAACTTCAGAAGCAATACAGGCTGTGTCATCAGAGCGAATAGTGTGGCCAGCCCTAGGTTCGCAATTGCATTACTAATATCATTTAACATAAATTAGGAACAACAGATGGCCTAGAATTGAACCTTGGGGCACCCCAATATTATGTTACAGATTTGAAGACAATGGTCCCTGTGTCCCGGTCGTCATTTATATTCCCTGTGTCCCGGTGTCTCGGTCTGTAATTTCTCTTTGAATGTCCCGGTCGTCGTTTATATTCCTTGTGTCCCGGTCTGTAACGTCATAAAGTCTTCAATGTCTCTTGTGGTGTAGCAAGTTGAAGAAGTTTAACTTTTCCTGAGGCGCAACACATACCTATTGTTTCACCATTAAATTTCAAGGCCTTGCAATAGGGACAAATTTTAGACTTAGTCCCGATTTGAACACATCTACTCAAGCTAAAATCATCGACGGGGCTGTACCTTAATGCCAGGCGATAATTTTGACGTTGTTCTTGTGATTCCTCGGCACGATTCTTTTTGGTAATTTCTCTTTGAGACGCAAGCCTGTTTTCACACTGTTCTTGTGATTCCTCGGCACGCTTTCTTTTCTTACTTTCTATATTAGCCGCAAGCCTTTTGGCATTAACTCTTTGAGCAGCTTCCTCGGCTGTTTCTTCTGCCAATGTAGGATTTATACTAAAATTTCTATTTGAATTAACTCTTTGAGCAGCTTCCTCGGCTGTTTCTTCTGCCATTGTAGAATTTATACTAAAATTTCTCTTTAAATCGTCCCCTTATATACTTATAATGACGTCATATGCGTACAAACAAACAAACACACAACTAAGTATTTATATACTAGCAGTTCTTTCCCTGTGTCCCACCTGCGAATATAGATAGATATATATATGTTTTTAACTACGTAAAACTTGCGAATATACAACATTCTTCGCTGTCCCATTGTCTCTGCATATAAAAAGATTGTCAGGTTTACCGACTCTTGAACATGCAACTTATAATTACCCATGGGAAAAACAATCCGTATTCAGATCTATACCACATTTTTCTAATGATTGTCCTTGAGCTTTGTTGATGGTGATTGCTAATCGAACATTCCCTGTGTCCCCGTCGTCATTTGTATATCCCCCTGTGCCCCCGGCGTCCCCGTTGTAGTTGTGTCCCGGTCGTCATTTGTGTCCCGGTGTCCCAGTCTGTAATTTCTCTTTGAGTGTCCTGGTCGTCATTTATATTCCCTGTGTCCCGGTCGTCATTTGCGTCCCGGTCTGTAATTTCTCTTTGAGTGTCCCGGTCGTCATTTATATTCCCTGTGTCCCGGTCTGTATTGTCATCTTATAATGACGTCATATACAAAGCCTTATATACTTATAATGACGTCATATGCAAACCCACAAACAGACAAAAATGCATACATACAACTTATTTATATATATATAGATATAGTTTCTTTTTTAATATTTTTCTTTTTTCAGTTTTGCAGCTTTTTTAGTTTTTTTTAGCTTTTTTTTCTACCTTTTTTATTTTTTTCCTTTTTTTAAGTTTTTTTCTTTTTAGGTTTTTTGTTTTTTTTAGCTTTTTTCGCGCCATATTAGTTACGCACCATTGTAGTTGTGTCCCCTGGTCGTCATTTATATATCCCCCTGTGCCCCCCGGCGTCCCCGTTGTAGTTGTGTCCCTGTGTCCCGGTCGTCATTTATATTCCCTGTGTCCCGGTCGTTATTTGTGTCCCGGTGTCCCAGTCTGTAATTTCTCTTTGAGTGTCCCGGTCGTCATTTATATTCCCTATGTCCCGGTCTCCCGGTCTGTAATTTCGTCAGTCGACAAACAACTTCATGACGGAATAATGCTCAATCCTTATAATGAAGTCAGTCGACAAACATGACGTCAGTCGACACAAAAACATGACGTTAGTCAACACACAAACAAACAGCTTTTTTATATCTATCTATATATATAAAAATAAGTTGTCTGTCTGTCTGTGGATCAGGTGACGTCATGTTTCTGTGTTGACTGACGTCATGAAATTCGTTGTCGTCATTTTTGCTATGACGGTGACGTCATTAATGGTATTTAAGACATTTGTTCACGGAAAAATGTTTAATTGTAAAATGACTGAAGAACCTACAATGGCAACAGCCGAGGAAGCTGCTCAAAGAGTTTATGCCAAAAAACTTGCTGCTGATAGAGAAAGTAAGAAAAGAAAGCGTTCCGAGGAATCACAAGAACAGCAAGAAAACAGGCTTGCGGCTAAAGAACGCAAAACCGCGCAGTTAGATGAAAATCCACCTGGACAGCGAGAGTCAAAACATATCAAAACTGAAAATGATAGCGATGATGATTGGGTTTGGGATTTTGACTTGGATAAGGTCATCAATGCCTACCAGATTTAAGTTAAAAAAACAAAGGTTCGTCGATATGTACTTCATAGTGACGCTGAAAAATAAAGAAGAAAAAGAAAACTGAAAAAAGAAAAAAGGTAAAAAACTAAAAAAAAAACGGGACACCGGGACACAGGGAATATAAATGACGACCGGGACACTCAAAGAGAAATTACAAACTGGGACATCGGGACACAAATGACGACCGGGAGACAGGGAATATAAATGACGACCGGGACACAGGGACACATCATTAGAATAATGAGGTATAGATCTGAATACGGATTGTTTTTCCCATGGACAATTATATGTTGCATGTTCAAGAGTCAGTAAACCTGACAATCTATTTATATGTACAGACAATGGGACAGCGAAGAATGTTGTATATTCGCATGTTTTACGTAGTTAAAAACATATATTTATATCTATCTCTATTCACAGGTGGGACACAGGGACACAACTACAATGGCGCGTAACTAATATGGCGCGTAACGACTTACGCGCGCCACCCCAACAGCTAGTCTATATATATAAAAATAAGTTGTCTGTCTGTCTGTGGATCAGGTGACGTCATGTTTCTGTGTTGACTGACGTCATGAAATTAGTTGTCGTCATTTTTGCTTTGACGGTGACGTCATTAACGGTATTTAAGACATTTGTTCACGGAAAAATGTGACGACCGGGAACCTCAAAGAGAAATTACAGACTGGGACACCCGGACACAAATCACGACCGGGACACAGGGAATATAAATGACGACCGGGACACAGGGACACAACTACAACGGGGACGCCGGGGGCACAGGCGGGATATATAAATGACGACCGGGACACAGGGATTGTTCGAATAGAAATTACAGACCGGGACACCGGGACACAAATGACGACCGGGACACCGGGACACAGGGAATATAAATGACGACCGGGACACTCAAAGAGAAATTACAAACTGGGACACCGGGACACAAATGACGACCGGGACACAGGGAATATAAATGACGACCGGGACACAGGGACACATCATTAGAATAATGAGGTATAGATCTGAATACGGATTGTTTTTCCCATGGACAATTATATGTTGCATGTTCAAGAGTCAGTAAACCTGACAATCTATTTATATGTACAGACAATGGGACAGCGAAGAATGTTGTATATTCGCATGTTTTACGTAGTTAAAAACATATATTTATATCTATCTCTATTCACAGGTGGGACACAGGGACACAACTACAATGGCGCGTAACTAATATGGCGCGTAACGACTTACGCGCGCGGGGGGGCTTGGGGGGGCGCGAAGCGCCCCACCAACTAGGTGTTGGGGTGGCGCGAAGCGCCACCCCAACAGCTAGTCTATATATATAAAAATAAGTTGTCTGTCTGTCTGTGGATCAGGTGACGTCATGTTTCTGTGTTGACTGACGTCATGAAATTAGTTGTCGTCATTTTTGCTTTGACGGTGACGTCATTAACGGTATTTAAGACATTTGTTCACGGAAAAATGTGACGACCGGGAACCTCAAAGAGAAATTACAGACTGGGACACCCGGACACAAATCACGACCGGGACACAGGGAATATAAATGACGACCGGGACACAGGGACACAACTACAACGGGGACGCCGGGGGCACAGGCGGGATATATAAATGACGACCGGGACACAGGGATTGTTCGAATAGAAATTACAGACCGGGACACCGGGACACAAATGACGACCGGGACACCGGGACACAGGGAATATAAATGACGACCGGGACACTCAAAGAGAAATTACAAACTGGGACACCGGGACACAAATGACGACCGGGACACAGGGAATATAAATGACGACCGGGACACAGGGACACATCATTAGAATAATGAGGTATAGATCTGAATACGGATTGTTTTTCCCATGGACAATTATATGTTGCATGTTCAAGAGTCAGTAAACCTGACAATCTATTTATATGTACAGACAATGGGACAGCGAAGAATGTTGTATATTCGCATGTTTTACGTAGTTAAAAACATATATTTATATCTATCTCTATTCACAGGTGGGACACAGGGACACAACTACAATGGCGCGTAACTAATATGGCGCGTAACGACTTACGGGCGCGGGGGGGCTTGGGGGGGCGCGAAGCGCCCCACCAACTAGGTGTTGGGGTGGCGCGAAGCGCCACCCCAACAGCTAGTATATATATAAATAAGTTGTCCGTCTGTGTGTTTGTCAGGTGACGTCATGTTTCTGTGTCGACTGACGTCATGAAGTTAGTTGTAGTCATTTTTGCTATGACGGTGACGTCATTAAAGATATTTAAGACATATATGTTCACGTAGAAATCTATTAATGTTTAAGTTTAAAATGACTGATGAACTTACAATGGCAAAAGCCGATGAAGGTGCTCAAAGAGTCTATGCCAAAAAACTTGCTGCTGATAGAGAAAGTCAGAAAAGAAAGCGTGCCGAGGAATCAAAAGAACAGCAAGGAAACAGGCTTGAGGCTGATAGAGAAAGAAAGAACAGAAAGCGCGCCGAGGAACTACCAGAGCAACGCGAAAGCAGACTTGCTGCTAAAAGAGAAAGTGAAAAAAGAAGGCGTGCCGAGGAATCACAAAAATAGCAAGAAATCAGGCTTGCTGCTGATAGAGAAAGTAAGAAAAGAAAGCGTGCCGAGGAATCACAAGAACAGCAAGAAATCAGGCTTGCTGCTGATAGAGAAAGTAAGAAAAGAAACCGTGCCGAGGAATCAGAGCAACCTCAAAGTTATCGCCTGGCACTCAGGTACAGCCCAGTCGATGATTATAGCTTGAGTAGATGTGTTCAAATCGGGACAATGTCTAAAATTTGTCCCTATTGCAAGGCCTTGAAATTCAATGGTGAAACAATGGGAATGTGTTGCGCCTCAGGAAAATTTAAACTTCCTCTATTGGCTGCACCACCAGAGCCATTGAAGACTTTCCTTGCTGGAACTACGTCAGAATCTAAGCGTTTTTTGTCACAAATCAGAAAATACAACTCATGTTTCCAAATGACGTCGTTTAGAGCCCAAATCGAAAATCCAGATCAATTTATGTCTACTTTCAAAGTAAAAGGGCAAATTTATCATAGAGCAGGGTCCCTTCTACCGTTCTCAGGCGAGAATCATAAATTTTTACAATTGTACTTCATCAGTGATAGAAATTCTGAATTGCATGCACGTTGTGAAATTTCTCCCAACGTTGAAAGGACAATCGTTTCCCAATTGCAACATCTTTTCCACGAAAATAATAATTTAGTGCGTCTGTTCAAAACAGCCATCGATTTGATGCCTACTGATACGCATAAAATTGTTATTTCTGCTGACAAAACGCCTCCTGGCCAACATGTGCGTAGATACAATGCTCCAACTATCGACGAAGTGGCAATCGTTATGGTCGGTGATCAGTTTTTACCTCGAGATATTATTCTTCATAAGCGAAACGCTCAGTTGTTAAGAATTGCTGAAACTCATCGATGCTACGATGCCCTACAATATCCTATCATTTTTTGGGATGGAACCGACGGCTATCACTTTAATATTAAATTGATGAATCCAGCCACTAACAAAGAAATGAATAAGAAATGCAGTGCAATGCATTATTATTCCTAGAGACTAATGATTCGGCAGGATGAAGAAAATTATATTTTAAAATGCCGTGAATTGTTTCACCAATTTGTCGTTGATATGTATGCTAAAATTGAATCAGAACGTTTGCTATATATCCGCCTGAATCAGACCAAGCTCCGCTCTGAACAATACATTCATTTGCGAGATGCAGTTATAAATGACGGGAATACCACAAACGTTGGAAGATTAACAATTTTACCTTCGTCATATGCTGGCAGTCCCCGTCATATGCATGAATATGCTCAAGATGCTATTGCGTATGTTCGTCTCTATGGTCGTCCAGATTTATTTATTACATTTACATGTAATCAATCTTGGGACGAGATACTGCAGCTTTTACTTCAAGGACAATCGGCGGTTCATAGGCATGACATTACGGCCCGTGTCTTCCGGCAAAAGTTGAAATCACTGATAAACTACATAGTAAAACTTGAAGTGTTTGGGTCAGTGCGATGCTGGATGTACTCAGTGGAATGGCAAAAACGAGGTTTGCCACACGCACATATACTAATCTGGCTACATAAAAAAATTACTTCGAACGAAATTGATGATGTGATTTCTGCTGAAATACCTGATAAAAATGTCGATAAGGGGTTACATGATATTATTGTAAAAAATATGATACATGGACCTTGCGGTGCAATCACTGATAAACTACATAGTAAAACTTGAAGTGTTTGGGTCAGTGCGATGCTGGATGTACTCAGTGGAATGGCAAAAACGAGGTTTGCCACACGCACATATACTAATCTGGCTACATAAAAAAATTACTTCGAACGAAATTGATGATGTGATTTCCGCTGAAATACCTGATAAAAATGTCGATAAGGGGTTACATGATATTATTGTAAAAAATATGATACATGGACCTTGCGGCGCACTGAATGAAAATTCACCATGCATGGCCAAAGGAAGGTGCACAAAGCAATATCCTCGACTTTTAGTATCCAACACAATTACTGGCAATGATGGTTACCCACAATATAGAAGAAGGTCTACTGAAGATGGTGGTAAAACAGCAATAATAAAGAAGCGTAACGGTACCACAATCGAAGTAGATAACCAGTGGGTTGTTCCATATTCCCCATTATTATCAAAAACATTTAATGCACACATAAACGTTGAATACTGTAACTCCGTAAAGGCAATCAAATACATATGTAAATACGTCAACAAAGGCAGTGACATGGCAGTTTTTGGCTTGCAGCCCGAAATCCAAGATTTCGACGAAATCGTACAATATCAGGCTGGAAGATATATAAGCAGTAATGAAGCTGTTTGGCGAATTCTTTCATTTCCGATACATGAACGTAGTCCAGCTGTTGTTCACTTAGCGGTACATTTACAGAATGGTCAACGTGTTTATTTCTCGGAAACCAACGTGCAACAAAGAGTCCTGAATCCGCCGGATAAAAAATTAACAGCTTTTTTTTCGCTTTGCAAAAATGATGCTTTTGCAAAAAAACTGCTGTATACTGAAGTGCCTTCGTATTACACCTGGAATACTAAAAATAAAGTATTTGAACGTCGAAAACAGGGTAAGTCAGTCGACGGCTAACCTACCATCTTCAAAGATACCACGATAGGAAGACTCTACACCGTTCACCCCAATCAACATGAATGCTTCTTTCTACGCCTGCTTTTGGTGAATGTATCCGGTCCGACATCCTTTGAGCATTTGAGAACTGTAAACGGTACTATACATGACACTTACCGTAGTGCATGCCAAGGTCTGAATTTATTGAAGAATGACCAACACTGGGATAACTGCATCAATGACGCGTGCGAAACGTCAACCCCAAGTCAAATTCGTGCATTGTTTGGCATCATTTTAACAACTTGCTCTCCATCAGCTCCTACAGAGTTATGGGAAAAATATAAGTAAAAAATGTCCGAAGATATACTCCATCGAAAACAGTTAGAGACGTCAAATATGACTTTTGATTTTACATCAGAAATTTATAACTACACTTTAGTTATTATAGAAGATTTGTGCGTACGTATGGCAAACAAACCTCTTCAGGATTTGGGAATGCCTTCACCTAACCGTATCGCTGCTGTTTCGACATGTGTAGAATTGGATCGTGAACAAAGTTACACTACGAGTGATTTATTGTCGTATGTACAAAATAACATTTCCAAGTTAACGTCGGAACAAAAAGACATTTATGATACGATAATGCATTGTGTCGATAACAACGTTGGAGAAATTTTCTTTTTGGATGCGCCAGGAGGTACTGGTAAAACGTTTGTGATAAAACTGATTCTTGCATCAATTCGATCAAAAAATGATATAGCGTTGGCAATTGCGTCGTCCGGAATAGCTGCAACATTGCTGCCTGGTGGAAGAACTGCTCATTCCGCTTTGAAATTGCCTCTGAATTTGCATTCTACAGAAACTCCCACGTGCAATATTTCCAAAACATCTGGGATGGGTAAAGTATTGCAGCAATGCAAACTTATTATTTGGGATGAGTGTACAATGGCACACAAAAAATCGCTCGAGGCTCTGGATCAATGCTTGAAAGATTTGAGAGGGAAGTCGAAACCCTTTGGCAGCACATTAATATTGCTTGCGGGAGATTTCAGGCAAACATTACCTATAATACCTAGATCAACTCCTGCAGACGAAATGAATGCTTGCCTGAAAAATTCTAATTTATGGGCACACGTAAAAATATTAGAATTAACTACAAATATGCGTGTCCGAGTGCAAAATGATGACTCTGGTCAAACATTTTCAGATCAATTGCTGGCAATTGGAAACGGAAAGCTCCCAGTAGACTCAATTTCAGGACGTATACAACTACCTGCTGATTTCTGTAATTTAGTGACGTCCAAAATGAATTGATTGAAAAAGTATTTCCGAATATACAATTCACCCCAATCAACATGAATGCTTCTTTCTACGCCTGCTTTTGGTGAATGTACCCGGTCCGACATCCTTTGAGTATTTGAGGACTGTAAATGGTACTATACATGACACTTACCGTAGTGCATGCCAAGCTCTGAATTTATTGGAGAATGACCAACACTGGGATAACTGCATCAATGACGCGTGCGAAACGTCAACCCCAAGTCAAATTCGTGCATTGTTTGGCATCATTTTAACAACTTGCTCTCCATCAGCTCCTACAAAGTTATGGGAAAAATATAAGTCAAAAATGTCCGAAGATATACTCCATCGAAAACAGTTAGAGACGTCAGATATGACTTTTGATTTTACATCAGAAATTTATAACTACACTTTAGTTGTTATAGAAGATTTGTGCGTAAGTATGGCAAACAAACCTCTTCAGGATTTGGGAATGCCTTCACCTAACCGTATCGCTGCTGTTTCGACATGTGTAGAATTGGATCGTGAACAAAGTTACAGTACGAGTGATCTATTGTCGTATGTACAAAATAACATTTCCAAGTTAACGTCGGAACAAAAAGACATTTATGATACGATTATGCATTGTGTCGATAACAACGTTGGAGAAATTTTCTTTTTGGATGCGCCAGGAGGTACTGGTAAAACGTTTGTGATAAAACTGATTCTGGCATCAATTCGATCAAAAAATGATATAGCGTTGGCAATTGCGTCGTCCGGAATAGCCGCAACATTGCTGCCTGGTGGAAGAACTGCTCACCCCGCTTTGAAATTGCCTCTGAACTTGCATTCTACAGAAACTCCCACGTGCAATATTTCCAAATCATCTGGGATGGGTAAAGTATTGCAGCAATGCAAACTTATTATTTGGGATGAGTGCACACTGGCACACAAAAAATCGCTCGAGGCTCTGGATCAATGCTTGAAAGATTTGCGAGGGAAGTCGAAACCCTTTGGCAGCACCTTAATATTGCTTGCGGGAGATTTCAGGCAAACATTACCTATCATACCTAGATCAACTCCTGCAGACGAAATGAATGCTTGCCTGAAAAATTCTAATTTATGGGCACACGTAAAAACATTAAAATTAACTACAAATATGCGTGTCCGATTGCAAAACGATGACTCTGGTCAAACATTTTCAGATCAATTGCTGGCAATTGGAAACGGAAAGCTCCCAGTAGACTCAATTTCAGGACGTATACAACTACCTGCTGATTTCTGTAATTTAGTGACGTCCAAAAATGAATTGAGTGAAAAAGTATTTCCGAATATTCTAAAAAATTATAAAAATAATAAATGGCTAAGTGAAAGAGCGATTCCCGCACCCAAAAATATAGACGTCCACGAAATCAACAATATTGTTTTGACCAAGATTCGAGACCAGGCAGTCCTTTACAAGTCAGTCGACACAGTTTTGGAACCAAATGAAGCGGTTAATTATCCATCTGAATTTTTAAATTCCATAGATCCTTCAGGGTTTCCACCACACGTGCTACAACTAAAAATAGGCGTACCAATAATACTTTTAAGAAATATCAACCCACCAAAGCTTTGCAATGGCACTCGACTTGCCGTAAAAAAAACAATGGCAAACCTAATAGAGGCCACAATCTTGACAGGGCCTTATGAGGGTGAGGCTGTTCTTATTCCTCGCATTCCCATGATTCCAACGGATCTGCCTTTTCAATTTAAAAGATTGCAATTCCCAATTCGATTAGCATTTGCAATCACCATTAACAAAGCTCAAGGTCAATCATTAGAAAAATGTGTTATAGATCTTAATACTGATTGTTTTTCCCATGGACAATTGTACGTTGCATGTTCGAGGGTCGGTAAACCTGACAATCTATTTATATGCAGCGACAATTGGACAGCGAAGAATGTTGTATATTCGCAAGTTTCACGCAGTTAATTTGTATTTGGGAACCAAATGAAGCGGTTAATTATCCATCTGAATTTTTAAATTCCATAGATCCTTCAGGGTTTCCACCACACGTGCTACAACTAAAAATAGGCGTACCAATAATACTTTTAAGAAATATCAACCCACCAAAGCTTTGCAATGGCACTCGACTTGCCGTAAAAAAAACAATGGCAAACCTAATAGAGGCCACAATCTTGACAGGGCCTTATGAGGGTGAGGCTGTTCTTATTCCTCGCATTCCCATGATTCCAACGGATCTGCTTTTTCAATTTAAAAGATTGCAATTCCCAATTCGATTAGCATTTGCAACCACCATCAACAAAGCTCAAGGGCAATCACTAGAAAAATGCGGTATAGATCTTAATACAGATTGCTTTACCAATGTACAATTGTATGTTGCATCTTTGAGGGTCGGTAAACCTGACAATCTATTTATACGCATAGACAATGGGACAGCGAAGACTGTTGTATATTCACAAGTTTTACGTAGTTAATTTGTATTGTATCTATCTATCTATCTATCTATATAAAAACGAGTTGTGTGTATGCATGTTTGTTTGTTTGTAAAAAGAGCGTTTGCATATGACGTCATTATTAGTACATACGGCTTTGTATATGGACAGACAATGGGAAAGCCAAGAATGTTGTATATTCGCAATTTTTACGTAATTTGAAACACATATATAAATCTATCTATATTCACAGGTGGGACACAGGGACACAACTACAATGGCGCGTAACTAATATGGCGTGTAACGACTTACGCGCGCGGGGGGGCTGGGGGGGGGGCGCGAAGCGCCCCACCAACTAGGTGTTGGGGTGGCGCGAAGCGCCACCCCAACAGCTAGTATATATATATATATACAGACTATATGACTTATAGTATCGAAAGCTTTCCGTATATCCACAAATATAGTAGCTGGAGTTTCATCCTCATCCAAGGCATCATATATAAGCTGGGTTACTGCCAAAATAGCATGCTATGTGGGATGGAGGTACCATCATCAATTCAGCCGATAACATTGGGGGGAGGAATATGGATCGGTGAGTAAAGGGGGGTAAAAAACTTTTGAAGTCAGTAGAATTTGTTGCTAAATCTCGTGATGCCTCTTCTGACGCCTTTTCACCTATTTCGACGAAGTGAGTGTTGAGCATATTAGGAACGTTAATTTTGCTTTAACAACTGTATAACCCTCCGAGGCCATCATCTCATCCGGAAGAGAATTCATCTTTATTTTTGCCGATACAATCATTTATTAATGACCCCACCTTACTAGGTGATCCATGCGCATTATTGAATGCCTTCAAATAGTACTTTTAACGGAACAATACGAAAACTACCAATTTTTGCACCACTACACTTAACACTGGCCAAAAAATGCAAAGTTTTTTTTTTATATTTGTATGTAAAGCGATGAACGAGGCCAGAGCAAGAAGGGCCGTAAAACAGCCCATGACGGGCTGAAAATTGGAGAAATAGTGTCATCTAGCAATTTCACTTACTAGGCTATTTATAGTGGCCCCTTTAATTGGATTGATCTCACT
The DNA here is from genome assembly GCF_032884065.1 of Artemia franciscana. Classification (NCBI taxonomy): domain Eukaryota; kingdom Metazoa; phylum Arthropoda; class Branchiopoda; order Anostraca; family Artemiidae; genus Artemia; species Artemia franciscana. The sequence goes on from NC_088878.1 coordinate 24,642,617, forward strand.
TGTCCTCTTCTTTTTTTTATAGTCTTCTTCTTTTGGTTCTATTGTAACCTTAAACGGTTGAAGACATGGGACAAACCAGATTTAGTGCTTTGATGAATTCGTGAACAAAATAATGTGAAGCTTGATTTGTATCCTTGCCGTTTAAGCATGGTGAGGGGTCAATTTTGAGCAGCGGTTCATTCAATTGTTGAAATTGAACACATGTAGCGTCTAGTCTTCTAGTTGTCTTGATCGGAGTTGCCACTTGTCGACACGTGTGAATCTCCATCAGAAGAATGGAGTGGTCTGACGTCATTGACAATAACATTACATGAGTCAAATTCAATATTGTTGATTATTGTTGATGTTGAGTTTACAACTCGAGTTGGAATACGGTAAGCTGGGAGAAGGCCCAACAAAAGACAAAGTGTAAAAAAATCAACAGTCGAAGGGAATAATATATGGATGAAAGAACATGACTAACATTGCTTATATAAATATTAAAATCTCCAATATACATAATTTTCCGACTCCGCTCAATTGCGATTGAAGAAAATATATCCAACTTACTTGTAAAATGTTACACCGAAGAACTAGGTGGTCTATAGAAAAAGCAATACAACTTTATCAGCCCCGAAATCAAGCTCAACGACCAGGAATTCAAGCACCATTTCTTCATACATTAAATCAAAATATAAAACAATTCTACGGGAAATATCAATGTGAATACAAACAAATCAATACCTCTTTAAGATAGCATTCCTAGTCTTAGAAATAAAATTTTGACCATTAATCATTGGCAGCGCAATAGCGCTGCTTAAGTGAAGAGTGTATTCGCTAAGTGACTAGTTGATTCATCTAAAAAAAAATTTCACAAACACATAATATATCCACTTGGTGGTAAGGAAGGAATGAAGATAAATGGTTCAAACTACTCATCAGCCCACAACAGATTAAACTTGGCAGCCTTATGCTACGAGGATAAACACGCCCATTAATCTCATTAGAGACTAAATACTTGTTAATGGGAGGGATCTAATAGAAATATCATAATCATTATCTGAATACAACAATAAGCCGCAATTTTAATAAATCTAATGGGTCTCTTCCGAAATCATCCAACCTACTCAGAATCCCATCACCTGTAGAATTAATTGTAATCATTTGGACTTAGCTATCCGTCTGGTGGTATTCTACTATGAGATGGTGATAAACCCTTAACCAAACCAAGTGGAACCATTAACCATGTGGAAGAGAACGGTACGACTCGTGAAATATCAGAACATCAACCGAAAAGAATAAATAATACAAAAACAGAACCTTATTTTTAAGCTTATGCAGAATAATAAAGAAAGATGGTGAAAGCAAAAAGAAACACAAGAACACAAAGAAAAAGAAAACAGTCAAACACAGCAAAAGAAAACAAAGAGAAAACAAAAACAAAAGAACGACGTAAATAAACAGGAAAGAATAACGCCAACATCGACTTGTGGTCATTTTTGCCATTCATGGCACAAACCAATGAAAATGAACTTGTTCCATTCCTCTATTCCATTTCATTTTATCTGTAAACAAACACAATAAATAATCGTCCGCACATGTCATATTAACAAACTAATTAATATTTTTCAAAGCAGAAGAATTGCCTTTCTTAACTTCTAGCCACGCATTAATACCTTTATGACGCACTCGACATGAAACGATAAGATGTGACTCGTTCGTTTCTCTTGCTTTCAAGAGTAGTATCGAATCAGATTAAGAGCAGGGGGTAGGCTCGTAGAAATTATTATCCCACTATATTTTATTAGCTTTTTAAGATTGATCATTATCGCCTGGACACCACTCTCTGAGTTTAATGAAACAAATATCTTTTGCCGATTATTTTGCTTGATACGTCTATTTGTTATATTACCTGCACGTGGAGCAATCTTGTAGCTCTTTTTTTATTGATAATTCGCAAGTTACATCCAGCTTTTCTTTAGCTAAATTCATCAAGCTATCTTCATTTTTTTATTAGGCTCTTCTTTCGGTAGACCATGAACAATAAGGTTCAGACGATGATCTTTTACGCCGAGAAGTAGTAGCTGCTTTTGTAGGGCCTGATGCTTGTATCCGTGCTCATTTAGAGTTTTTTTTTTAAATTTATTAAGCCGAATATCTCTGGCTGCAGCTTCTGCTCTCAGTGATGAAATCTCTGAAGTAATTCGGTCAAGCTTATGGTTTAGTTCCGTCTGCATAGCAATAATAGACTCCAATTTTCTGCTCAAAAACTTTCCGAATTCCTCAAAAGATTTTTGCGTAACATTAGTCATCATAAATTTTGATTATGAATCCGCGAGGAGGATTATGGATTAGCAATTCATTCGAAATAGCATCAAATGGAACCTACCGACAAGGGGGTTGATTGACAACCTTTCGTTAACAAGATGTAGGAGCGTTATCAGGTCAACTTTTTATCTTATTTTCTAATTTTAGTGTTTCGTATGTAAGTTTGGAATCTTGAAAGGCTTACACAGTAAAAAAAACAACTAAAAGATTGAATATAGAGAAATTGAAAGTTTTAAAAACTAAGAATGTAAATATGATGTCAATGTTTATGCAGATCATATGATGGCTCCAAGGGGGAAATAATATCTATTTTGATTCATTTCGATTCGTGCTCTTCAAATGCGAAGTATTTTCTGAGAAGAAATATTTCCACCATTGGTTTCCTTGAAATCCTTGAACCTTTTGCTCAAAAATTTCCAGAAGGAGCTTCTCATTTTTTATAAAAGATAATAGTTTGATTTTTGCGCCATAGATACGGCTGTATATTAATATATGAAACAACCATATTATTATATGGTTACTATACTATAATACTACTACTATATTACTACATATTACTATACTATAACTAGCAACCATATATTATGTATATTACTTGAAGCAACCATAGCTAACTCGAGAGTTTTTTTTGTTTGTTTGTTATGTGAGTTATTCAGAGGTCAATTTGAAAAGTAATTTTTTGAAATATCTATTGTTTTACCATCAGAGTTCTTTATTGGCTTCTAACTATGTAAATTTGCGATAACTTTCTATGGTATAAAACTTAGGTACTTCTAATTATTCAGAACACACTCAAGTTCTTGATCTGAGTGTAAGATCTAAGAAAACCGGTTTCGTAGCCACGAAAACAAGTGATGGGTGACAGAATGCATTGGACTTATATAGTTTGGACTATATTTTTGCAAATTAGGTGGGGGGGGGGGTAAAGTAAAGTGGGTCTGTGTGTAAAATGTGTTAGCTACAATTATTCTGCGTTCTATGAAGTAAGAATTGTTTTCTAACTTTACGCGGTTCAATTACTTAAAAGGGTAGTCTTTTAATCATGGGAGACCAGCTGAAATATTTAAAGAGTCAATTTGAGCATTTAAGAAATATTTAAGAAGTCGATCTAAAGGACCCCTACCCTGAGATTAAAAGCGTCAAGCTTTCATCTCTAAATATATTGTTAATTTGAGAGCCATATCTGATATTGTCACCTTATTTGACTAAAAAAAACAACAAAAACGAGCAATTGTCTACATTGCACAAATGAATCTATTTCAACAAGGCTGAAAGGAATTCTGATATGGTAACAAAAATTATTGTAAGGATTTTCTATTTAATTTATTTAAAATGCAGGTTGATAAAAACTACCTAGTTTAATACATTTTTGAAATTATTCGAATTTTATTGCTATGAAAATTTTATTTTTCTTGTATTTTTGCCGCTTGGGACCATATTAATATCTGAAAGACGTATATGTTTCTTACATACCAGGGTATCCATTTCTTTAGCTACGCTTCTTGGCTGTAGAATGAGGGTCCTTTGAATAATGTTGTAAATAGTGGAAGAATCTTAATAGTGTTATAAAATCATAAAAAAAGGAAAGAAAAAAGGTCAAGCGTTTTGATATAATGATTTGGTTATTAAGTGTTTGCATCATCATTCTTATCAATACGGGAAAAAGGAGACGCATGGCTGCTCGACATGTGGAAAAGTGATTTTCCTTATTGCTCTAGATGGGAGAGTATAATTTCACTTATTGCGGTTTTCGGCTACTTAGTACCCATTAGACAGTTTTTATTTAATCACAGTTTCGAGGGTTGATTATACATAGTTTCACAGTTTTTGAAACTTCCATAAATTTAGTTTCGCAATAAACTTTTACCATTAAGGTTAATCGAAATCATATTTACCAATCCTAAATCAGCTTCAGATGTTGATTCTTCCTCACTTGGTAGTTTTTTTTTTTCAAAACGCATTTTTAAATTTTTAGTTACTATGGGCTGAACTTCGTTACTAGCTTGCAGCAAATGCTGCAACCATGATTAAAAGAAATCTTTAAATTATTATAATATTTACCTTTTTTTCTCATAGTTGTGTGCAATAAAAAAGCTAAAAAAGAACAGAAAACATTAGGATATTTGATTTTTTGGATGTGTGAAAATATTTAAAGTTGTAAAATAAGAAAAAACAAACAGTCTATGATTTCTGTAATTTGTGATTTTTTATTTCAGTTTGGCGAGCTCTCCAAATTATTCCAACCATTTAAAAATAGCGGATCTCTACGGTGAAGTTATTGGTGTATTAGCACAGTCACGTTTTCAGTCAGTTCGGAAAAGATTTTCACAGGAGTTGAAGGAGCTTCGGCTTCGTGAAAACAGCCAACCTATAGCTCAGTGTATAATATCTCTTCTAATGGGGATGAAATTCTTCAGGGTTAAGGTACGTTCATTATTTGAAATAAGTACAGTTGATTTTGCTGTCTTATGGTCGGTTGCCTAAAATTAAAACATATTCCCTTCAAAAATGGGTTTTGCCCTAGATGCATCGTACGTAGCCATCTATCCTGCCATGTTAATTGATGACATCTGAAAAATCCTATGATATTATTTCATTTTTATTCTTGATCTGAACATATCACTTCATTTGTAGCCTAGGAACTTCGAAGTACAATTGCTCAAATCCTCATTTTGTTGGGATCGTGTTTTGATTTTAGACAACCAACGCGTGCAAGAAACAAAACTGGCAAAAATTAGGTTTAGCAGTTTTTAGATTGAACTTGTTTTACTTTGTGTGTATGTAAGCTTAATTTAACTTAGGTTCTAGCTTGATCGTACAACCTATGATAAACCATCATTTTTTACTAAGTGTGATTCAAGAAACAACAAAAAATATTCTACAGAACTCTGATCATGAATTTGGTCGAGAGGAAGGGGGAGTGGCGGGTCTAGTATTTTGAGATGTGGGGTATGAGGTAGGGGGGCTGAATTGTTTGATCACTTTTATGTTCGAGAATATCGTATAAGAAGGGCTTGAAATTTGTCAAAATTAAGGTTGCTATATCATCACTGTTGACTAGACAGTAGTAGCCTCGAATGTGTTCTGTTTCGTCGTTTAAAATCTGTGAAAATTATTCAACAGTCAGAAGCCAGTTTGCATGCACAAGTCTATTGTAATGAATGTCTGTAAAGAAAACAAATCTAGTGCTAATCTAAACGTACCTGATAAGATTTTTTTTTATAGTTTCTGTTTCTATCGTGTGCCATAAAAAATTGCAAGAAAAAAAAATAAGTTTTGGTTCTGCTGTCTTTTTTTTATAGCTTCAAAACATATCAATCAAAATGTCTTACATTCAAGTCTCAATTATGATTGAAGTGCATTCTCGGAATGAATCTTCGTGATAGATTGGTAAATGAAGCTACAAGCCAATGATACAAGTACAAATATAACCTCATCAACATCATTCGCTGCCATCGTCTCTCATTGTTCTGTCAAACCTCTTGAAGGCCACTGGGCCCCTTCACTTGAATCACACTTGAGTTTATACCCTCCCTGGATAGAAAAATATTGTGGCTGCTAGGTCCGTTAAATCTCTTAACTTCATCATAGCTGGCATAGAACCAATCGATGGCTTTCGTCGTCATAACTGTCGGTAAGGCCCTCTATGCTATGGATCGTCTCTCTAAATACTTAGGACCTTTACCAGAGGAATTCCACCGTCTACCTCCTCCTAGTGCCAGTGGCAGATGTAAGTTAGTTTGTATCCTGAATCAACTACAAATACATACGTAATTAAAGTGAAGATGAATTGAAGGAGGAAGGAGGAAAAAATTCAAACCCAAAGAAAGAATGACTTATGCTCAAAAGTCCTAAAGAATAGAGGAAGAAAATCTAAGTGAATAGACGCCACAATAAGGGGGGAAGAGTGCAGCTAACGTTTACAGAGGTATATCAGTTAAATTTTAGAACAAGCTCCAAAACTGGAGAAATTTATTCTGAAAAACAGAATTCATCTCATATTTTGCCACAAAGTTCGCCGCCAATAAATACCCGGACTCGTTCTCAACTGAATCTAATCGAAAGAAGAGTAAAAAAAGAATATATGTTTTACTCCTTTGCGCCGTATTTTTTTAACATGTAACAACGTACTGTTTTTGTAACACCAACCAAATTAGCTTTTCTATACTATCTCCCTAATAAGCAGCATTATTTACTTCTTTTACTTGGACTTCTTATTCTCAAGCCGTGCATAAATGGTTTAAACATTCTAAATGTTTCCAAGTAGCATTTGCTAAACAAACTCCTGGTTAAACAATTCCCAATCAGAGTTGTTCAAAGGTGGGGGAGGCTGGGCTGTCCACTTTGATTAAATTTTTACTCTGGTCCGGCTTTTTTTGTTATATTCGATTCGGCAGGAGGGTTTCGTTACTAATTTTTACCAGGCGTCAACAATCCTAGGAAGGGCTCTGTTACCAAGTAACCTCTAAATTTAAATTGCTAGATAAAGTGGAAAACGCCCTTGTTTTGCTACAAGAGAAGAAGAAGAAGAGAAGAACCCAATATTTTGGGTTGGCCAACCAAAAAGAATTGGCCAACCCAATCCGTTACAACTGAAGAAAGCATGAAAAAAAAACAATATAATAATAGCCTTGTAAATATACAAAAACATGAAATAAAAGTTATAAGGCTAGCAGCTCTGACGTAATATTTTCGGCTATTAAATGTTTGCATCATCTCTCTTATCAATACATAATTGAGCAAACACACACAATTTTTTAATGCATATCCTTTTTTTATGATAATTGCATGTACAATTAAACTAGCAAAAACAATTAAACGAGTAAAAATAAGAAAGAAAAATCTAGGGCGTTTGAAAAAAAAAAAAAATTGGCACTGTTGGTAAATTTTACGTATAAGCTAACTAAAAGATTTCCTAACAATTGTCTTTTTCTTTACTTTTTGGCAAAGAGACTTAAAATAGCAATTAAACTATTAAAAAATTAAATGATGAAAAAAGAAATAAAGAATGTAGAACGTTTTGAATTTTTTTTTGTACTTTTGGTAAAATGTTGGCCTAAAGCTAGCTAAAAAATCCCCAAACAATTTTCTTTTGTTTTGGTGAAGAGGCTAAAAATATAAAAAAAGAAGAAAAAAATTAGTCTGAATGCTTCATGATTCTCAAGATTTTTAATTATTTCTTTTGCTGTGCCAAACTCTTTAAATTCATCAAGCTGTTTGAAGATAGGGCAAGGTCCTATTCATCAAAATACCTGAAGATGGGGATCTCTATGGCATTGTCCTATTTATAAAACTTTTTGATCAAATTGTTTGAGGATAGGATTATCTTTAAATTATTTAATCAAGTATAATTGATCAGACTATTTGAAGATAGAGGATCTCTATGGCAAAGTCCTTTGTGTGTTAGTGCAGTTACGTTTTTAATCATTTGGAAAACAATTTCCGAAAGAGTTGAAGGAAGTTCGTCGGTTAATGCTGTCCTTTAGGAAAGACCCCCCGTATATTACGGATTTTTTCTTTCTTGTTTAAACCTAAGTGAACCATTTTACTTCTCTTAAAGTTTACAAAAAAGACCTGATTCATGGAGGAACATTGTAATTGCCATATTATTGCCACAAGATAATTCTATAAAACCTCAAAATATTCTTCAGTCATAGATAATTTCTTCGACCACATTATCTTCCCTTCTGTAAATAAAATAAAAATATATTGAAATATAAATAGTTTTTATTTAACAGTGAAAAAATAAAATAAACGCCCTTAAGTTTAATCTCTTTCTTTCTTTGTTAAACGCTTTCTGTACATATAAAAGTCTACTTTTCTAATATTTTTTGGTTTCATTTGTCGCTGACAATTTGAAAGTTTTATTCATTTTGTTTATCTATAGTATAATATAGCAGTTTATTTGAGACTTAAAAACCTCTGGCCCATGGCCTCAAAAAAGTGAACAAAAAACAAATATAATCAAAAGATTCAATTTAAACGTTTGACAAAAAACGATTAAAACAAGAAAAAACACCATTTAAATACACTAACGCAAACAAAGAAATTCATCATATAAGACCCTCACGGTGGGTAATGCCCACACAGATGAACTACCCCAGTTTTTTAATACTAATAAAATGCCCATTTCCCCAGCAATTTTTCCGCCCAAGGTTCTTCCCCCTCATCTACTCCGATAAATTCCTTTATTGAATCCCTTAACCCTTCACACTTCCTTAGAAAATGCAGCACATTTTCCTTCCCCTCCAAACATCGGGCTCCTTTAAGGACTACTCTTCATTCTAAGCCCTTTTACCCCAAATATCTTCTGTTTATATCCCTCGTGACACAAACTTACCTCTATAAGAATTTACCCGCCTAATATCATCCCTAGATGGTCTAGCTCTATATTATACCGTTTTTCCCCTGTCTCTTTTACCCTAGAATACAAACCAAGAAAGTCTAACGTTCTGGCTTGGCAATCCCACTTCTGAATTTCCTGATCAACTAAAATTGAATATACATGTTTAAACACCTCTCCAACTCCCTATTTCTACCATATATTTTCATTTTTTCAGTAATTATAGCAACCAATTTTGATCTAACGATAGCTTGTTATCACAAAGTGAAAATGAAAAAGTTTTTACTGAAAACAATAAAATAATTTGATTTTTTTTTTTTTTTTTTTTTTTTTAGTGGGCCAAAAATCAGCTAAACTGCATTGTGTAATTGAACAATTTAGCGTCATATTTGTGTATAATATATAAACTGTGTGGGGTAGTCTTTAGGGTGAAAATTTAAATTGTATTGTTTCAACCATGGGGCAATCTGCTTGCCCATTTCGAAACATTTTTTTCTTTTATTGAAAAAAATATTTACAGCATACGTAATAACACAATGTTCTTCTGGGCTCCTCAAGAGTCTGACACAAGGCTGTCGAAAGGGGCAGTCAAATAAACATGGAAAAACAAATATACCCTCATCCAAAATTTGATTCAATCTAAATTTCAGTAATCAACATATCAAATAATAGTAGTGTCTCTCTTAAACCTCCAATCCATCATTATCTTCAAATTCCCCCACGACAAAGACCTGTATTTATAGCTTTATATGTATTTATAATATTTTTAATATTCAGAAATTATATTTATCAAATGATTTATCCTTTGAGCAATACTTAAAATTATTCAAATCCTTAATATCCTTAACTTCACTATCCATTTCATACCACAAACTAATGCCTCTGTGTACAAGAGAATGGGTCGACCTAGATGTCAAACAGTTCGTGGTAACGAACTGTAGTAAGGAGCGACCCGGCTCAATAGAAACCAAAACTCTAAAAAATGGAATTTTGAGAACAATAGCTACATCAAAAGAATCGCATTTTAATGCTGATTTTAAATATATAAGTTTCATCAAGTTTAGTCTTACGCTCCAAAAGTTACAAGGCTGAGAAAATTTGTGTTATTTTAGAAAATAGGGGGAAACACCCCCTAAAAGCCATAGAATCTTAACGAAAATCACACCATCAGATTCAGCGTATCAGAGAACCCTACTGTAGAAGTTTCAAGCTCCTATCTACAAAAATGTGGAATTTTGTATTTTTTGCCAGAAGGCAGATCACGGATGCGTGTTTATTTTTTTTTTTTTTTTTTTTTTTTTTTTCCCAGGGGTGATCGTATCGACCCAGTTGTCCTAGAATGTTGTGAGAGGGCTCATTCTAACGGAAATGAAAAGTTCTAGTGCCCTTTTTAAGTGACCAAAAAAATTGGAGGGCACCTAGGCCCCCTCCCACGCTAATTAAGTTTTTTACTGTTTTAAAAAGAAGAGTTGAGAGAAAGAGTCAAACTTTAGCGTAAAGAGCGGGGCGTTGATGGAAGCAGCCCCTTTCATATACGAAGTAATTTCTGTTCGTTTTAAGTTTTAATGTCGCTCCTTACTTTCAGTTGAAAAAACTTGTTTTTTTTATTTAATTTCTGAACGTTTTTGAATCAATGCATGTTTTGATTTTGGCTCTCCGCAGAGAAATAATTAAAACGAAATTTGCATTTTTTTTTTTTTTTTGGCTAAATGGCTTTCTCATAATTTTGATCGAATGATTTTGAGAAAAAAAAAGAGTGGGGGAGGAAGCCTAGTTGCCCTCCAATTTCTTGGTTAGTAAAAAAGGCAGCTAGAACTTTTAATTTTTTACGAATCTTTTTATTAGTAAAAGATATACGTAACTTATAAACTAGCTTACGTAAAGAATTTTTTTTAAAACAAGGCTCTCCCGGGTGGATTTGGTGAATCAATTAATGGGGGAAAATCATTAAATTCCTATGACACTTTCTACAAATAGCACAGACAGTTAAAGTTGGTCCTTTTTTGGCGGAATCCAAGGGTTTTCTGTCCTAGACAGTTCAAAGCGGATTTCATTGGCGGTAATTAATCTTGGAAATACTACTTATGGTAAAATAATACAGGAAGCAATATGTCCCCAGGTAATATGTTATGAAAGGAAGTGACATCCTAGTAGTTATTTGTGAAGTAATAACAGTTGGTAAAAGTGAAAGGAAGTCGGTAAAATATATTGCTCCTCCTTTCAAGTATTTTGGCTAGTGATTGCGTTATTTATACTTTCCTGAAAGTAATTTTCAATGCAACAATTATCGTCAGTCAGCAATTGCAATTGTTTTATTTGGAGACTGCCTTTTAAATATCTACCTGACAATTTTATCGTTTAAAGTAAAAACGAATAAATGGGAACATTTTCAATTATAGTGTTAATAAAAGTAAATTTGTTGTTGCACTACTCTTGTGTTAGAGCGTTTGCTCTCGAAGCAATGAGGAAAAAAAGGTCAAATTTTAGTGCGACGAATGTTGCTTTATAACCCATTTTTTGGAAAACGTCATATACGCCTCAGGGCCTTTGTTTTGGGCATGACATTGTGCATGTTATTATCGTGCACGCAAAAATCGATTCTTCGATTTTTGCAGTTAGATCAACACTTTCAATTTGATTTAAAATCAAATGAGCGTTTACTATAAGTTACTGGTTTACAATAGGTCTGTTGTTACATCACGGAGGGAAATCTCGATTTGGAGGGAAATCCTCTCGATTTGTTGCCCCATGGATTTAAAAAATTACTTTTTTGCCTTTTCGTGGAAAAAAAATCCGCTAGATTAAAAAAATTAAGATTTTAAAGATTTTAAAGGTCACTAGATTTTAAAAATTACTATCTTTGTATTTTCGTTGAGCCCCCCCCCACGTTTAACAAGAATAAATCTTGAATTTGTATTTTCTTTTAATGAAAAAAAATCCTTGCCCCTCTTTATTTTTTGTGAACTGGTGGCTCTGAGCATTTATTCATTTATTTTTAGTTGCTTTAACTATTTGTAGATGGTGCCAATTGAAGAATTTGAAGCAAGTTTCCTTTTCCTGCAAGAGTGTGGCACTTATTTTTTAGAAGTAAAAGATAAAGATATTAAGCATTCATTGGCAGGACTATTTGTTGATATTTTAACTCCTTTGGCTGCGGTAAGTTTTCATTCTTGTAAGTTTACTTTTAATTGGTAATTTTTTGCAATTTTTCTTGACATGTGCATGGGTCAATGTCCATTTACTCGCCAAACCAGACTCCCGGAGCATATTCATATACTTTTATATTGTAATTATTTTTTTTAATTAATTAACAATCAGTCGCTAAAAATATTTCGGCATTAGAAAAGATAAAAACAAGTCCCAGTGCTCATTAAAGAAAAAGTTATTTTATCCATATATTATTGACGTTATAGCCGGCTACTAAAAACTTTTTGGCGTTATGGTCTTTCCTTACGTTAGAGTAAGGATATTTATAAAGTTAGAAATATTTATGAAAGAATGCTTTATCTTGTTTTCTCCTTTTTTTCTTACTTTGTACCTTAAATAAAAATGATATTCTTTTTCTATAGCGTTGTTCATGGTAAGTGGCATAAATAGAGGCTCTTGGACCGCCTTGGATGGCACCATCCAGGGGGTGGTACGAACGGTTGCTCAAAACAACCGTGAGAAAATTTGTGGTAGAGTGTGGTCTGTATTCGGAAATAGAAATTTTTCGTACACAAGTTGAATATGCTATTGCGGAAATCCTCAAGCTCTCCTAACCAAGCTTATTTAAAAAAAATATCCTCTCCGAAATTAAAACCACCTTTTAATCCCATTACAACTCCAGAGTTTGAAGTTGAAGGAAGTGAAACACTGTCGAATCTTGTTCCTGTACTCGGCATTTATTTTTGTAGTATTGCGGGTTGTAAATATACTTACTTACTTATTGGACAATGGCCCATAACCAGAAGTTTAAAAAGTTGTCTTGAAACCTAGTGAGAAAGAATTGCAAGCGAATTCAGGAAAGGTAACTTTCATTTCAGTTAACCAACCTCCTTCACTTCAAATACTACACTAGTCGACACACCAATTCGCGCACCCTGAACTAAACTAAAAATACCCGCCTTCCCACATCCCACAAACTCCGCTCAAGTAAAGATCCCTCCTGCTCCATGCCATTTTGATTCCTCCAATCCCACGTGTCTAGAGAGAAGAAGACGCCAGTAGCAGCCAAGGCTGACGATGGAGAACACGCCTCCAAAACTGCAGTTTCACACTCACTGAGTCTCAAGCCTAGAGTTTACAGTGTTAATTTACTTTCATCCCAGAGGATCATGAACGTAGTCCAACCATTTATTATGCTTTATTATTTATGTAAATAATTGTTTCACTCTGTTGTAAGTATCATGTTCACATAAAAGATTTTAGTGTTATGTTGTTGAATAATTGAGTTGAAAATAGTTGAATAGTGTTATGTTATCCGTATCATTTTCTAAAGTAGTTTGTTTTAAGGCTTGGAAAGGGAGTGGTTACTCATTACACTCAGAAAGGGAGTGGCACTTTCAGAATCCGTCCCATGTGACACTTTCAGAGTCCTTCCTATATGGCACTTTCAGAGTCCGCCCCATGTGGCACCTGTGCTTGTTATGCCACTGTTAATGGCCCAGGCCACTAAAAACTTGGCACCTGATATGCCACTGGTCAACTCTTGCTCTTTTTTTTTTTTTTTTTTACCTAGGACTATGTCTGTTAAATTTCCTTCGGAGTAATCCTCAGATGGCTTTTCATAAACAAGTACCCTTGAAGGCCGTTCCAAGTGAAATTGTCTTCGTCCGGATAAACTATCTTAAAGGACTTAGTATATGGCATCTCCCCTCTTATTTATGCATACAACCTTAAGATATCGATAATTCAAAGAGATACAAATTGTCTTTTTAAAAGAAAAACCTAAAGAATGAAAAGCAGGCACTTACCCTAATTACATAATAAAAAATAACACAGAAACTATTGTTCTTAAAGAAATCCCTTTAAATTTGTGAAATCAGCTTAAAAAAAGTGGCGTAGCAACAAAATTTTCGCCTATATTTATTGTTTCTTATTTATTTATTGTTTTTTTGTCCATTTTTACTTCATCATGAAGGACGGTATGGGGGATATCTAAGTTGAAGTTGGAATACCTAGGGGAGGGGGTAGTTTTCTTCCTTCAAGTGCAGGGAAAGCTACTGACTTGAAACCTGACTCGATTTTGTTGCAAAATTCAAAATATAGCACCCTACTTTTTGTTCTTGTTCTTCTAGTAATGTAATTTTGCCATTAAAGGATTATTTTTCCTAAAAAATTTTGATGAAAGACTGTAGTGACTTACCTACATACTGAGGAATCTAGTCTTGCAATTCCCCGTCAACTTCCGTAGGAATCAAATTTCACGTTGAGGTTGTCCTTTTACTCTACGATAGAGCCTATTGCAATTAATTTTTGAAGGTTTGTGAGGGAATAGGCCACTAATAGGCGGAAAGTGATATCATCACTTTTAACCAATCAAATACTTTTTCCACAAAAAAAAAAACAAAAAAAAAATTTTGAACATCAAAAGCAATAAGCCCTATTGATAGTTGTGCATATTATCCTGAAACTTCAAAATTATTTGTCTTTTTAGGCTGTCCAGTATTTTTATAAAGTTGTCTTTTTTGTAGGAAGCTTGAGCCAGGAACTCACTAGTATATACACTAGTATATACATTTTAGACTAACTAGTATATAGGCTATAGAGAACCAGTAACTTTTTTCAGGCTATTAACTATTATTGACAATCTTACTTTTTGCCCTAGTCCTGGACCAGTAACTCTACTTTAAACTATAGCTGATTATAGACTATAGAGAAGAGGTAACTTTTTTTTTATGTTATTGACTATAGTTAAAAATTCAGCTTTTTTTGCTGTAAGCCTGAACCAGTGACTTTATTTTATACTATGGCTAAACTATAGGCTACAGAAAACTAGTAACTCTTTTGACTATTTACTATTGTTGAAAAGTTAACTTTTTGCCGTAAGCTTGAACCATTAACTCTTGCTCTGATTATGTATTGTTAATGCTTGAATATTTGAGTTAATCAAAGTTTTCATGCCAAGGTTGTCAAAAATGAAGTGAACGTCCCCTGCTTAAAGAATTTCGTGGAAAGTCTGTATCCTCCAACCTTGGAGCTTTGTACCAAAAACAAACACAAGATGGCTCTATTTCCCTTGGTCACTTGTCTTCTATGTGTTAGCCAGAAACACTTCTTTATACAGAACTTTCACTATTTCTTGGCCATGGTTTTGTCAAATCTGAAGAACAAGGACCCACAGATGGCCCGTATTGGACTGGGTAAGCGATACAATTCTTTGATTTGTTTTGATTTTTTTATTTTCTTCAAACGGTATATTACAAAAGAGATCACGGGATATATGAAAATACAGAGATTTTGATTCAATTTTTAACACAAATACAGAAGAGAGAATAACTAGACGTACGTTGCCTGAGCAGCGTGAAGTGTTGCGGCAGCCTTTGTCCGGCTTCGCCGAATAAAGTGTTGCTCGTAAACGCTGAAGTTGTCAGCCTATCGAAACTTTTAAAACGTTATGTTCAAAGAAGAACGCGATCTGTAGTCACATGATCAAAGGTTATTCCTCAGCGTTGAAACAAAGAACAACAATAACAAAAGAATATTGAAAGAAGGGACTAAATTGACTTTGCAGCCAGTTGAACTTTATCCTTTTCAATCGTAGGCATCGTGACGGATCGAGACTTGGAACGATATCTTATATAATCTAGTTGGTATTATAAAGGTATCCGTAACTTTTCAGGATCAAAATACCATAGATGACACTCTATTAATTATTACGAAACTGCCTCGTTGTTTTACGTTATCGTTTGTACCCGTTGCGTATTCACTTAATTCTAGGTTACAGTGAGTATGGGTAGGCTACACCAACTAGCAAAAGCTACAAACCCCTCTTCACTAAAGATGATTGTAGCCTAACAGACGATTATTACTTACAAGTCCCCTACATGTCTTACCACTGGAACCAACTTGGTCTTATCATCAAATACACAGGAAACAACTAATAGGTACACCAAATAGCAAAATTTGCAAACCCTTCACTGCCGAAGATGATTATGAGCTAACAGCTGACCTTTCCTTACAAGTCCCCTATATGTCTCACAATTGGTATTGGCTTATTTTTGGTTTCCGTGTGTACCCTATTACTGAAGTTGTCAACCCCTTGAAACTTTCAAACTAGTATATCTCATGAAGGAATTTTTGTATCAAAAAGTGTATGACATATACTTTGATCAGCTCATCAAGAGCTATATTGCCGTCGAAAAAAAAATTCTATCTGTCTTAGTTCAAAAGTTGATTTTTATGCCGTAGGCCAACTTTCTAACGGCACCACTTAGAAAGGAGCAAAGGATAAGCTCCAATTTCTTTAGCAATGACAGAACTTTTAAAGTTTAAGACGTACATCTGATAACATTTCTCTACCTCAATCCCAAGTCCAAAAAAAACAAATGATGAACCCAGCGAAAGTCACGGCAGCACTTTCGGACCTGTGGGAAAATGCCGCTTTTTTGCTTCTGTAAATTTTCTATTTATCTCTCAAAGAAGATATATTGGCTATGGGGCCGGGTAACTGCCGCATTATATTTAATACTTATAGATTTTCGTCCATCTTCAATTTGAAAATGGCGCCTGCCTGCTTGCCTGCTAGAACAGAGCTTTCCACTCGAAAGCAGAAACACGGTTTGATGAAACGAAAGCTTGGCTGCACAACTTCAGATACTCCTCTCTGACATAGGCTACATAACTCCACTTCACTTCGCTCACAATAGGCTCTGGCTCGTGGACAAGCAAAAACCATCCTTTTTGGCCCCAGGCAAGAGTTCTATGGAGTTTCCCAAAATGAAATGCCATATTCATTAATCCGGCCTGAGGTCCACACTTTCCGTAAAAACCGCACAGGTTAGACTCTTACCAGTTTCCAGGAATAAACCGACATCGGCGGCATAAGAAAAAAAAAAACCAGACAAAACCAAAGTGTTGCTCTCGCAACACAATGAGGACTTTTTTTTTCCAAGACAGTGAATGAATAAAAGCTATTTGAGTATTTCGTTCCTATATCTAAGGGCCGTCTTCAGCCGTCTTCTTGGTTAATTAAATAAAAAAAACTAGTTTTTTTAACTGAAAGTAAGGAGCGACGTTAACACTTAAAACGAACAGAAATTACTCGGTATATGAAATGGGTTGTCCCCTCCGCAATCCCTCGCTGTTTACGCTAAAGTTTTTAATTGTTTTAAAAAGTAGAATTGTGGCAATGAGTCATACTTTAGCGTAAAGAGCGAGGGTTTGCGGATTCC
>NC_088878.1:24659741-24691798 GCF_032884065.1 Artemia franciscana
AAAAAAGATGTTTTTGGTAGAATAATTACAAAAAATATTCTTGTAAGTAAGAATTTGGTGAAGAGTTTGAAGTGTTCAATCTTGATTAATTTTAACAATAATAATATTAATGCGTAGCTTAGATTTTTGGCTATTCAATTTTATGTCTCTTTTCAATTTCTATTTGGTAACAAAATATTAGAGATATATTCTTAAATGATCTAACTCATTCAAACACAGTTTTTGACCCAGTTTGCTGCTAATTCACAGCAGTGTTCGTTTTTGATAAAGAAATTAAGAAAGTTACGTTTCCTAGGGCTCCGTCACTATATATTCTTTTTGTTCATTTTCGGCTGATTTTTCACGCATGTTCCTTATTTTCAAACTCGGTGCCCGCTAAGTCTCAAAGCCGCATAACTGCCTATGGAGGCCTTTTTCATTAGAAATTGAGTTCCCGGTATTCCTAATTTTGAAATATTGTTGTGTAACCAATTTGAACAATCAAATTTTATTACTGAGACATTTCGCTACATTTGCCACAAGACGTAGCACTGACTTCTGCGAAACATTGAGATATAATCTTAATTATGTGAGGGTTGCATTGATTAGGAATGAAATGCCCATATTTATTAAATCTTTTTATTTTATTTTCTTCAAACTAATACAACTGATTGCACTTACTTAGAAAAAACTGAGCGTCAGGGACTTTTTAAATCTCTTAGTTGCACTTGTGTCTCGCCAAAGATGAAATTTTTGTTTTAGAGTGAGAATTTATTTATAAAAACACAAAAAAAAATACAAAAAAGAAAAATTTGCCCAAAAGCCTTATGGCAGCCTATTAAGCCTAATTAGCCCGGTTGTTCAAAGCAATATTTGGCTCTTGCTTCACTTCTTATGAAAATGGTTTAAATGAGTTTCATATCAATTCCTTGGTAACATGACAATATATACCTATCAAAGTTTTGTACTTATTTACAAATGTTCCTTCTCTCGCCTTCATGAATCTTCCTATAGTAAAAAAAAACTTAAGATATCCATTCCACAAAAAAAAACTTGAAAGATCCGTTTAAATAAAAAAACAATTTGGTATTGGAAATATTCCGTAATATCTTTGTACGGTATTAAATTCCTCGTTTCATGTTGTGTATTTTTCTGAGTCGCGGTAGATGACGTTGATTGCTTTTTGGTTTTTGTTTAGAGAAAATCTGAAGTCTTTTGACATCAGTTTGTCATACCATCTGACTCAGTTTCTCAGAAATCATGCATCAGATCTGAAAATTTTATTGTTTAGTGGTTTTCTTCCTCATGGTCAAATACTAATGTAACTTGCATTAGTGCCTCCTTTGATTTTATGCATTTGTTTCTGTTTCTTTTTTCTGTCAAATAGGTGTGCTATATTGTTATACCGGGTCTTTGTCAATCGACCTTGTGTCTCCGGCTTGACCCTTTTTTTATATTGTGTGTGTTGTACAGAAGTTTAAATAAAAATCTTGAATCTTTGGCCTCCTCTATATCATGGGGTAACTCTATGAGGCATCGCTCATAAAATAGAATCTGTTTGATAAATGTGCCCTAGAACTGCTCTCGTCTAAAGTTTGCGTTGAAATTCAGTTATAACAGACTTTACGAGCTAAAATTACAAAAAATGATAAATATTACCACTGATAACTCATCATATCACTAACCAGTATAAGGAAAATATAGTCCTTTAAGCTCCTCTGACACCCCGCTCTGTTAAGAGCTACGATCTTTACTCCTTTCCCATTCAAGGACGTCCTGCTTTTCGTTTGGTTCAAGATTGACTTTAAAAAAGTACTATTTTTTAACAAACTAACTTTCGTAAGACGAGGCCTACTCGCATTAACTTTTCTTTCATTATTTCCCTAGAAAAAATTAACGAACTACATGGTCTATATAAGCTATTGCTGCTTTGCAACCATTTAAATTCAATTTCAATTTAATTCAATCATATATCAAAAGCACATAATTACATGTACATAATCTGCCAGGAAAGCACAAACCTGCTTGACTAGGGCAGAAACTTAACTAAAGAATAATTAAACAATCAACTAACAGAAACAACGAATCAACTGGATCTATCAAAAAAAGAAAATAAAGAGAAAAAATAGGGGGTGACGAAGAGAAAGAAAAGAAAAAAAAGGACCGAAAAGAGGAGGACCGCACGATATTCAAATCTAAACAGTATTTCTGTAACGACCCTTCACTGTTCGCTTGAAGGTAATAAGGTTATTTGAGTTCCGGATTTCCAAGGGGATTGAATTCCAGATAGCTGGTGCAAAAAATCAAGTCAAAGGGGTCGTCGTTCCATGATGAAGGATTAACAAAATTAGCCCCCCCCCCTCGTTACGATCAAAAATAAGTTAGACTTAGGGTAGTTTTGAAATTTGACACGTTGTTTTATAGTAACACTAATATTATCTATAAAAACGTGTGAAAAAGACTACTGAATACTCAATTCTACTTAAACAGCTTCGCTAATTCAAATTAAAAGCTAAAAGAGAATTTGGAGAGTAAACGTTACAGCTACTGGGGACATCAAAGGCCGGTAGTACAAGCAAAATCAGTCCTCGATTTGCATACAAGTCAAGTGGACATTGTCCATTATGAGTGAACCAAAAACCTCGATCATCCCTCTGGCAAAACATCCTCAGCGCAAAAAAAGTGGTAAAAAAAAAAGTTAAGTATAGAACATATTTAAATATTTCAGATTTGCATCAAGTTATAAGATAATAAGAACATATCAGACAGCAAGAGGGGCTGCTAAAAAAAATCTAATTAAAAAAGAAGCTCTTTTTGTTGATGGTGTCTCGTTGACAATGTCACAAGAATTTCGTGTTTCATAAGTATGCAAATCTTGATTTAAAGTGAATAAATTTTCAAATGACGATGGAAGGAGGTTGTTAAAATATTTAAAACAAAAAGTTGCAATCTGAAAATCCTTAGTCTTTGACACATCAAATATTTTAGTTAGTTTGAAATGGAGGTTAATGTTATCTGAATGCTGAAGAGGTGATATAATTTCAATGGCCTTATTTTGTATGATTTGGATTCTCTTATAACACGAGATGAAGTTGCTTGCCCATATAGAGCATCCATAAGACAAATGGGGATGAAAAATAGAATGATAAATCATTTTCAGGATTTTTTTTAGGGAAACGGAATTTAAGACGGCGGATAACTCCAAGGGACCTTGAAAGTTTGTTACCAATCAATTTAGCATGTTCATTCCACGAAATATTCTCATCAATCATAAATCCAAGATATCTACAGGTTTTTACCCTATTTATAATATTATTTTTTACAATTAAATTGAGGTCTGTTTGGACTGATCCGATTCTAGAAAATAAAATATAATTTGTTTACCATAATTTAGTGTCAAATACTGTGAATCAGCCCACTATATAAATTCAGTCAGAGCAATTTCTGTTTTTTTTTTTAAATAAAGAAGGTAGATTTTCACATGCAACAAAAAGAAGTGTGTCATCTGCTAATATTATGATATTAGCTTCAGATAAATAATATTTTAAATAGTCAATATAAATGAGAAAAAGCAGTGGTTCCATTATTGAACCTTGTGGCACTCCACACGGTAAAAGATGGCAGTCTGATGTTGCATTTGCATTTTATAAAACTTGAGCTCTATTAATAAGATACGAACGGAACCATTTTAAAGCCACATTACGTACACCAAATGGTTAAAGAATTTGGAGTAATTTATCATGATCAACAGTGCCAAATGTCTTTTTAATGTCTAAAAGTAAAGCTGCGGGTATTAGGCCTTTATCAAATGCATCATTCACCCAGTCAACCAATTTAAGAATTGCAAGGTCCGTAGAAAGTCCTTTGCGAAAGCCAAATTGGGTATCACATAGAAGATTCTGTTCCTGGAGGTAATCATAAATTCTTTTATGGACTACTTTCTCATAAATCTTCGAAAAAAAGGTAAAATAGAAATGGGTCGATAAGTACTCGGGTCATTTTTTGACTTCCCTTTGTGAAGGGGTAGCACTCGGGCTATTTTAAGTCTTTCTGGAAAATTTTCCTCTTCGAGTGATAAATTAATCAGATGAGTCAGAATAGGAATAACAACTGTTTTTGTTGCTTTAACAACTTTTAACGATACTTCATCTACTCCACAGGATTGTGATTTCATTCTCATAATTATTTCATTTATTTCATTTTAATCACAATTTGTAAAAAGGAATTCAGAAGTAACATGACGAGGTTTAAGTTTGGGGACAGGTGGACTTTTTGACCTTTTAACTGCTTCATGGCACAGCTTAGAACCTTCCTCTGAAAAATATTTGCATAAATTTTCCGCAATTTCTTTTGGATCATTAACAATTTTTTCACTGAAATTCATCATTTTAATCTGGTCCTTTTCCTTTTTATGCCCCAGTGACTCATTGATTTTAATCCAAGTCCGCTTCATGTTTCCATTTATCTGTTCAAACTCCTTTTCGTAATAAGCTCTTTCAGCGTACCGTTTAATTTTATTCAGCCGATTTCTATACTCTTTGAAAGTCAGGAGTTTCTCATTCGTGGGGTCTTTTAAATAATCTTTATACAGTCTATTCTTCATTTTTACAGAAACAAGGATACCAGTCGTCATCCATACTTTCCGAAGGTTATTTTTTTTTTTAACTTTCTTTAAGGGGCAACATTTATCAAACTCAGCTAAAAATATATCCATAAACAAATTATAAGCCTTTTCTGCACGTTTCCATTTGAAAACTTTCGAAAAATCAACAAGTTCCAAATTTACAGCCAGATTTTTCAAACTATTTTCTGATAAATCTCGATGTTTAATCTCATCTTGTGATGGTCTCCCCTTTAAACTATCAATTTTACTCATCAACATAAAGTGGTCTGATCCATCAGTAACAAGTACATCGGCCATACAACCATTCAATAACTGCCCATCAACAAATATATTATCTATTAAAGTTGCCGAAGAATGCGTTATTCTCGTTGGAATTGTTACTAAAGGGTACAAATAAGACGGCACGATTGTATTAAGGAAGTCAACACGATCATCTGGATTTAATAGTTCGATATCAAAATCTCCTATTAACACTACCTTTTTATGGCACTTGGTATTAACCAAGTGACATATAGCAATCGCAAATTCTGTCGGTCTGTCGGTCCTGGTTTTGCTACTTTAGGCACTTCCAGGTAAGCTAGGACGATGAAATTTGGCAGGCGTATCAGGGACCGGACCAGATTAAACTAGAAATAGTCGTTTTCCCGATTTCACCATCTGGGGGGGGGGGGAGTCGGGGGCCCGTTATTTCGGAGAAAATAGAAAAATAGAAGTATTTTTAACTTACGAACGGTTGATCAGATCCTAATGAAATTTGATGTTTGGAAGGATATCGTGTCTCAGAGCTGTTATTTTAAATCCCGATCGGATCTGGTGACATTGGGGGGGGGAGTTGGGAGGGGGAAACCTAAAATCTTGGAAAACACTTAGAGTGGAGGGATCGGGATGAAACTTAGTGGGAAAAATAAGAAATAAGCACAAGTCCTAGATACATGATTGACATAACTGGAACGGATCCGCTCTGTTTGGGGTAGTTAGGGGGGGGGGGTTAAATCTGAAAAATTAGAAAAAATGTGGTATTTTTAACTTACAAACGGGTAATCAGATCTTAATGAAATTTGATATTTAGAAGGATATCGTTTCTCAGAGTTCTTACTTTAAATCCCGACCGGATCTGGTGACATTGGGGGGGGGGGGAGGGGGAAACCTAAAACTTGGGAAACACTTAGAGTGGAGATGAAACTTGGTGGGGAAAATAAGCACAAGTCCTAGATACATAATTGACATAACCAGAACGGATCCGCTCTCTTTGGGGTAGTTGGGGGGGGGGGGGGGGGTAATTCTGAAAAAATAGAAAAATGAGGTATTTTTAAATTACGAACGGGTGATCGGATCTCAATGAAATTTGATATTTAGAAGGATATCGTGTCTCAGAGCTCTTATTTTAAATCCCCACCGGATCTGCTGACATTGGGGGGAGTTGGGAGGGGGAAACCCAAAACGTGGAAAACACTTAGTGGAGGGATCAGGATGAAACTTGATGGGAAAAATAAGCACAAGTCCTAGATACATGATTGACATAACCGGAACGGATCTGCTCTCTTTGGGGTAGTTTGGGGGGGGGGGGGTAATTCTGAAAAATTTAGAAGGATATCGTGTCTCAAAGCTCTTATTTTAAATCCCGACCGGATCTGGTGACATTGGGGGGGGAGTCTGGGGTGGGGGAACCTAAAATCATGGAAAACGCTTAGATTGGAGGGATCGGGATGAAACTTGGTGGGAAAAATAAGTATAAGTCTTAGATACGTGATTTACATAATTGGAACGGATCCGCTCTATTGGGGGGGGGGTTAATTCTGAAAAATTAGAAAAAAATTAACTTCATTTAGTTATTTATTTATTTATTAATACCAAATACGGTAAGCTTTCAAGCTTGTCGCAATAAACATATTAAATAGAAATTATGACAATACTGACAACATAATACACACATACAAATCAATAAAAATAACAACTACAACAAACACTGACAAATAATACTATAAATTATTTAAAAATGATTTACTTTGAAAATTTGTTTCTGCTAGTTTTGTTTTGAATTTGTTTATGTCATCTGTTAGAAATGTTTCAAGTGGAAGGTCATTCAATGGCATCCACACCCTGCTGTAAAATGAATGTTGGCCTATTTTCCTTTTTGAAAGTGAGGGGTACATTTTATGCGGCTGATAACAGGTCCTGTTAGTGTCATTAAATGTGAAGAACTGTGATTTACTTATATTATCAATGCCTTTGATTATACGGAATTTGTTAATAATGTCTGCCCTATCCCTGCGGAATTGAAGACTTGGCAATCCTAGCCTGTGCAGTCTATTTTCATACGGCAAATGTTTCAAATAAGGTACAAGCTTAGTTGCTCTTTGGTGTATTTTTTCAACCCTTGCTCCGTCATTTTTATTCAATGGATACCATACTGACGAATTGTATTCGAGTATAGGTCGAACTGTTGATTTATAAATGGCAATGAATGAACGGAGATCAAACTTACGGAAACTCCGTCTAAGACATAATAGCTGATAGTTTGCCTTACGAGTTACTTCAGAGACATGCCTGGCAAACCTAAGACTAGAATCAAAATGAACACCAAGGTCACGGACATTTTCAACAGGTAAGATTGAATGTCCAGCAAGATGGTATTGGTAACTTTGTTCTACTTTGCCGAAGTAATGGATGACCCTACACTTATTTTCGTTGACAAACATGGACTTAGCATTACACCAATTGTGCACCGCATCCAAGTCTTTTTGAAGCAAAGAAGCTTTATCTGAATTTGTCAAGGAGCGGTATAGCTTTACATCATTTGCGAACATTTTAACTGTGGAATGGTGGACAACAAGAGGCAAGTCATTGATGAAAAGGCAGAAGAGTACTGGACCAAGGCAACTATCTTGTGGAACGCCACTTAAAACTATCTCAGCAGAGGACAAAGCATCACCTACAACCACTTTCTGCGTCCTGCCTGTTAGATAAATCATCAATCCAATTCAACAGTCTGGAACCAAGGTGATATACCTCACACTTGAAGTAAAAGCGGAATGGAAATTTTATCAAACGCCTTAGAAAAAACTATATAAATGCAATCAAACCTGAGACCTTCATCTGCCATCCTATGGAAGTCAGTAATTACTTCCAAAAGCTGTGTATTACATGAACGTTTTTTACGGAAACTGTGTTGAGATGGATACCAAAGAAGATTTGATTCGAAATAATTTTGTATTCTCTTGACAATTAGTTTTTCCATAACTCTGGAAAAAAATTGAAGTGTTTGATATTGGTCTATAATTTTTAAATTGTGTTTTTGTGCCACTTTTATACAGGGGTTTAATTATTGCTTTTTCCATGCAAAAAAAGCATCATATGTAGAAGGACCTCGTAACTCAGATTTCTAATTTTAAATCTCAACTGGATCCAGCGTAATTGGGGGGGGGGGGCAGTTGGGGGGAACGGAAATCTTAGAAAATACTTAAAGCGGTGAGATCAGGATGAAACTGGATGGGAAGAATAAAAACCTGTCAAAGATACGTGACTGATATAAGCGGACCGGATCTGCTCTCTTTGGTGGAGTTGGGGGGAGGGGGTAATTTTGAAAATTGAGGTATTTTTAACTTACGAAAGGGTGACCAGATCTTAACGAAATTAGATATTTAGAAGGATCTTGTGCTTTAAAGCTCTAATTTTAAATTCCGACCAGATCCTGTGACATTGGGGGGAGTTGGAGGGAGAAACCGGAATTCTTTGAAAACGGGAAAATTGGGGTATTTTTATCTTACGAATAGGTGATCGGATCTTAATGAAATTTGATATTTAGAAGGAATTCATGTCTCAGAGCTCTTATTTTAAATCCTGACCGGCACTAAGCCTCTTATTTTCCTTTTAAATCAATCTATTGATTCATAGAATTTTGTTAGAGCTCATACCATATGATCACTTGGCTCTTAGCTCTTGTTCTTTTCTTTTGCAACTTGTGACAGAAGACTTTCAAATACATCTAAAAAAAAATCTTTAGAAAAAATACCGCTTCGTAGATTTTCAAGTTCTTTTCGAGCATTGTCCACAACGGAGGCAAGAGAAGCCCGATCCAACTTTAACTTTTCTAAGTAAATATCCGGGAAAGTTTTAACTTCGCTGAATGCATTTGCTACTCCTTTGGTTTTTTTCTTCAGAGCCCCGTCAAAATTTTCTTGGTATGGTTCAAGCTGAGATTCTTGAACCATTAATACCTCATGCGTGCCGTAACAGAAAACAACGTAGTGTGATCCGTTTTTCTTTTGAACAGTATCCACAATTCGAACCGGCCAATTTGGATATCCTTTGAATTTTGCGAACGCTACTCCTCTAATTTTGAATCATATCGGATAATTAGAAAAATGTTACCTTTTAATTGCCTTTTAATTGCCTTTCTTATTAATAGACGTGCCAGCCTTCGTCTGTTTCTCATTAAAATTATCCAGAAAAGTATCCAAAAAAGATTTAATTTCTTTGTCACTGAGTAATTAGACCCAGTACTTTTACAAAACGTATCAGTTAACTCTATTCGTAACACTTAAATCACTATTCAAAATATAATCCTTTTTCAACACTGGTCTTAACTGGACGAAGTCTGAATGAATACTGTATCGCGTTAGCTGAGGCTCGGCTAGGGATCAGTATTTTTCTATGGATCATTATGGCACCACTGCCTAGATTAATACCCATTTAACCGGAAAGTGTTTTAGAATTATGACATATAAATGCTAATGATATGGTTCTAAAACGTGCGACTAAGAAATTTAGGCAGTAAACCTACGTCCCCATGTTTTATATTGGATTGCTGCTAAAAAAAAATGAATAGCAGCCTGATCACAGAGTTTGGTATTACCTAAATTAATTTAAGTTGCTCGTAAATAAAGCGTATGTAATGTGAGACTATATGGAAAAAAGGCATGCATTGTGTATTTTGTCGGACGTTGCTAATTTGAGTTGGCAATTCACTGAATACGAATGCGAGTATTAGTTACTCCGCATCAGTTCTTTCCAGCATGAGCTGACTTATGGATGATGTAGCCATTCGTATCTTAGTGTCATCTTCAGATATCTAGTAACTATTGGTTAGGGCTCTGACAATTAGTGATTAGTTATCTGATTCAGATCAAAAATCAGGTTAATGAATTTCTTCAGTTCGTAGGATAAAGATTGCGTTTAAACCTATGAGGTGAACATCAATTGCGGTTTGTACCGAGTGCTAAGGAATTTTTCTGTTGGTCAAAGGAGGCCGCATTTCATGTACTTGTTTTGTCACTGTCTGTGAGTTTTCAGAAAAATATAAGAGTTTGTTTTCTTGGAAGATGGGGTTTGAGGTGGGAAGGGGGTCAAGATTAATCTGTAACCTCGCTTCATTTGTAGAATATTTTCGGATTAAATCGGCAATATGGGTACTGTGGGGTAATAGCTCCCCTGGAACATTTATGTTTGTGCAAGAGGTTACATTCTTATGCCTAGCGGTACAAATGGTGTCCAGAAGAGGGGCATTTTGCTAATTTTATTGCTCACTTTTTAACTTTGACAATAAAACTGAAAAATAAAATAGATCTAACCAATGCAAAAGTAGTAAATACGGCAAGCAAATAATCTATTATAGGTCAGAAACAGATTTTACTTTTTTAGTTTAAATTGAGCCGATTTCGCGAAGCTGCGAAAGTACAAAGTTAACGAATTCTGTCTTTCACCAAATCCATTCCAAAAAGTTCCTTTGGATTTGGGAAAGAAGAGAGGCATAAGATTAAAATCTTATGTGTGAAATTCAACCAAATCCTCATTTTTTATAAGTTTGTGGGACGATTATCGACTTTAACCATATTTAATAACTAAACATATCACTACGACACCTCTTTCGCAGAATTTCTAAGTTTTACTACCTGGATCTTAGAATTGGTATTGAAATTGGATTTAAATTTGGGACTTTTTGATGTTTTGCTGTTACTACTCCGTTTTTACGGTAACTACTCTGGTGGCACGTCACAGTGTGCCACCGTGTTTCCTAAAAAATCAGCTATTCACCACCGAAAAGAGACCAGAGTGGTGTTGGTATTTACTTTGTATGTTGACGTGATGGTGTCGTGATGGCCTAAAGCTTTTATAGTGAAAAAAATATCCTATTTCATGCAACGCAAACCATAAAAAGCGATGAAAATACAGATAAACCTGATAGTCTTATTTATACTGTTTATTTTATCTATATATATATATATATATATATATATATATATATATATATATATATATATATATATATATATATATATATATATATGCTCAAAATAGTTTATTTTATATATATATATGTATACTTACATGTATATATATATATATATATATATATATATATATATATATATATATATATATATATATATATATATATATATATATATATATATATATATATATATATATATATATATATATAATATATATATCAGGCACTTACGCAGGAATTTTTTCGGGGGGGGGGGGGGCAAAACCTTCGAAACAGCAGATACAAAGTAGCTCTTCTTATTTAGTAACTAAATAAATGCAAAAAGCACGTATATAGGGAAATACAGATTAACCTCAATATGTAGTAGTGTAGCGGATAAGGGAAGAAGGCTGAAGCCTTAAAAGTTCGTTTTAGGTTCAGGTTATGTTCATAGCGATTTAGAACCAATGATTAATCTACTATATCCCACTGAAAGGGGATATAGTAGATTAAGGGGATATAATATAAAAGTACGTTTTAGGCTCAGGTTATGTTCATAGCGATTTAGAACCGGTGATTAATCTACTATATCCCACTGAAAGGGAAATTCTAGGGTTAATAGTGCAATATGGGTGCTGTGGGGGGGGGGGGGTAGTTCTTCTATTGCGAAAACGTTGATTTTAATGCAAAATGATAGTTTCCAAAATTGATCCATTAAAAGCTGTACTTTATCCTGAAAAGGGGGGATAAATGTCCTAATATCAAGGATAATTCTATTTTGCCGTGGAAAGCAAACTCTCTTTACGAAAAAAAATAACAGTACAATCACTAATTACTTCAAAGAGGGTAAAAAGTTAGACAGAAAATAGGTTAATAATTGGCCAGTGTCTTGACCGGATAATTGTATGCTGTAAAATCTCAAAAATAAGCTTCACACATGCATCTAGATTCTTAATAAATGTCCTACTTTTGCCAGAAATCCCAAGAAACCATGGGGAAATTAAACATTTCACAATTTTTTTTCTGGGGGGGGGCAGGCCCGAAGCCCCCCTTGCGTACGTACCAGATATATATATATATATATATATATATATATATATATATATATATATATATATATATATATATATATATATATATATATATATATATATATATATACGTAAGTTGTTTGACTATGTGTCTGTCTACTGACGTCATGTTTGTGTTGCGACTGACGTCATGTTTGTCGACTGACGAAATTACAGACCGGGACATCGGGACACAAATGACGACCGGGACACCGGGACATAGGGAATATAAATGACGACCGGGACACTCAAAGAGAAAGCGACCGGGACACAAGGAATGTTCGATTAGCAATCACCATCAACAAAGCACTGGGACACAAATGACGACCGGGACACAGGGAATATAAATGACGACCAGGACACTCAAAGAGAAATTACAGACCGGGACACCGGAACACAAATGACGACCGGGACAAAAATGACGACCGGGACACAGGGAATATAAATGACGACCGCGACACTCAAAGAGAAATTACAGACTGGGACACCGGACACAAATGATGATGGGACACAGGGAAACAACTACAACGGGGACGCTGGAGGGCGCAGGGGGATATATAAATGACGACGGGGACACAGGGAATGTTCTATTAGCAATCACCATCAACAAAGCTCAAGGACAGTCATTAGAATAATGAGGTATAGATTTGAATACAGATTGTTTTTCCCATGGACAATTATATGTTGCATGTTCAAGAGTCGGTAAACCTGACAATCTATTTATATGCACAGACAATGGGACAGCGAAGAATGTTGTATATTTGCAAGTTTTACGTAGTTAAATATATATATATATATATATATATATATATATATATATATATATATATATATATATATATATATATATATATATATACTAGCCATACAATCACATAGGTCAAACAGCATAGCCACACACAATCAACCATAAAGAATAATCCATGGACAGGCAGTCATGTCGTCAATAAGTATAAGTCGTCATTTACCAAACAATAGAAAAAATAATATAGACAAATAATTCAGAGGCAACACCCAACATAAGGGCTCATCAGGAGAATACACTGGCCTATATAGGGTTTCGCCACTCTAAATTCCCTACCCAGCACAGTGTTGTGGCTACCACAGAATATCCATGGCATCCCCGCGTCAGGTATCACCTCCAAAATACATGCCTATGAAAAAAAACCAACAAATGTAAAACAACCAAGTAAAACCAAAACAAGCTTATCCTGTTAATATATCCCTCCCTTTAGCAACAATAGGTAAACTAAATATTATAAATTTTACCAAATCACAAATATTAACACATTGCAAAAAACCTGAATGAACTAAACAATTATATAATTCATCTTTACCATGTGGCTAATTTTTTAAAAATTCCGCTCAAATAGAAACACAATTCAAAATAAAAGGCGCTGTGACAACATTTCTCGAACCTCCGAAATTAGTTAAAAATTTCTTTAAGTATTTCTAGATAATTCTTTTGATATTTATTTAAAAGTTCGTTATAATGAAAACTAAATTTTTTAAATTGCCAAGTTAATTTATTTGCAGAAAAACCTCTTGATATCAATTTTTGGCTTAAGATTTTACATCTATTTTTAAAATCAATATAATTACTACAAATCCTTGCATAACGAAGTAACTGTGAGAAAAACGCTGAATATGTGATATTTGAGTGTATATTACTTTCAGGGAAAGGGAAACTAATCACTTCAAAATCAAAATCATCCGTTTTATTATACATTTTAAAACTTAATTTATTATTATCAGAAATATTAATATTTAAATCTAAGAAATGATCTTCATGTCCAGCGCCATGACTAGGCTCAAGAATAAGCTCTGATGGATATATATTTTTAGAAATATCAATGAAATCCTTACAATTTAAGACCAAAATATCATCTAAATATCTTTTATTATTTGACAAAGCATGTTTTAAATTAATTGGATTATTTTTATCCATCATATATTTATATTCTAGTTGACTTAAAAACAAGTCAGCTATAAATGGGCCGGCATTCCCCCCCATGGGAATTCCCATAATTTGCTTGTACAAATCACCCCCAAATCTTATATAAGTATTGTATAAAACAAATTCCAATACCTCAAAAATCATATCCAAGCTGTAACATCTCAAGTTAACTGTAGTATTAAAGCAGTTTGTCCATATGGCTTTTTTATTATAACTGTCTATTTTTAAGAACCTTTTACTAGATAAGAGGAAAGATTTCTTTATAACAGTTTTTAAATTATCAAACACTAAATTGAGTGATAAATTAGTATACATTGTCGCAAAATCGAAAGACTCAATTCTTTTAGCTGAAACCATTGTTAAAGAATCTATCACCTGCAGTGAATTATTAACACTCCAATATGGATTAAAATTCGAAAATTTTTTAATACCAGAACAATAGGTTTTAAGTTTATTTACAATTTCCTTTAAAATTAAAGAGAGGTCAGTAGCAGCAATGCGGGTTGGACATTTAGCTGCTCCAGCAATAAACCGTGGTTTAGGGGGATTCTTATGAAATTTTACAGTCCAATATAGGAAAGGGAACTTTTTATCATTGTCATTTATTTTAATATTAAAATTTTTAAAAAGTATTTCTTCAGTCTTTTCAATTAAATGCTCATCCTCTATATTTACCTTTTCATAAACATTAGTTGTGCATAACTCCCTTTTTAAGATATCACAATACAGCTTCTGACAAATTATGGCAAAATTATTATTAGCTTTATCCACTGGCACAATTACGAATTCATTCTTTAGATTAGCAATTGCTTGTTTAATCTTCGCATTATAAAATAATGATTTAGTGTTACTATTTTTTAAGTTAGAATATATTTTATTTCTTACTCTACTAATAATTAAATTCTTCCAACTTTGAAAACTCTCTTTATTTTTATTCTCTTTCTTACACCACTTATCAATAAATAAATCAAAATCATTTTCCAAGCCATCAAGAACACTCGATGGTTTCAGATGATGAGAAAGACGGAAATTTGCCCCTTTATTCATTATAATTTGAAGATCATCTTGCTTTATTATTGACAAGTCCCCTGTTATAACATGTTTGTAAGTAGGATTTACAAATGGGCCAAGTTGCTTACAATTACAAACAGGTTTCCAATTTATATCGCTATCTAGTTTTTTTAGTATTAAATTATAATTAAAAATAATTTGCCCAATAGTTTTTGAAAATTTATAAGTTAAAACTGGACTATCATTATAATTTAAATTACTAGGAAGGGCCTGTTTCACATGCCGCTGATTTAAAATTTCTGGTAAATTAATATCTTCAATCTGCTTACAAGTAAAATTAATAGGTAAATATAATCTGTTATCCTTATTACTAATCTTATCGAACTTTTTCTTTTTTGAAATAAATTTCGTTTTAGTTAGAATGCAAATTGTATCACATATTACTTTAAAATTATAATCAAGAGCTGTATTATTCTTAACAATCCAGAAAAGTTTGATTAAATTCCTCTTGGATAAATTATTTAGACACTTTATTACAGAAATCATACCCCTAGATTCAAGTAGCTGGCATAGATCTATAGAAAGCATATGTACATCTAATTCATTTTTTCTATTATTTTTCCTATGTCCTCTCGATCGTTTTTTACGTTTAGTAGGACAAGTAAAAGAAGGATGGTCCATAAAACCATCAATACATTTAACAACAACATGAGACATGTCACCATATTTTGCTACACGATCATTTAACCCAAAAGGATAAGCTGTACCAAGAGTATGGATCCAGAAATCCTCCTGTTTACGTAGTCTATTATTCTTCTCTTCTTTATTTAAATTTTCTAATTCTAAATTTTCTAAAATTGTGACAGTTATATCTGATATGGAACATTTACCATTACTACAATGTTGAACTAGATAGTTATTAGTTTTTTCATTATTAACTGTTGTCTTGTGTCCAGAAAATCTTTTATATATATTATTAGTTGTTTCCCCCACATATTGTAGGCAGCATTTATTACATTCTAATAGGTAAATTACATTGGTTGTTCTACAATTAACATTACCACGTAACTTGCATGCAAAATTTTTATTATACAATGTACTTTTAACAGAAGTCCGTGGGACAAAATGATCTTGGCAAAGAAAACAACGACTTTTACACTTACTAACTTTCAAAAAATCGTTCCGAGTTCCGAGGCTAATATTTGTGTTTTGTTGCATAAAAAGTTATTGAAAATAGATCCAAAACAAACCAACATCCAAATCAAAATCCAACAATCAAAGTCCAAAAAAAAAATGCCAAGGTCAATAGGTCAATAAATACATAAGCAAAAAGATGAAAGAACATGAAATTTGCATAAGTGCCATCTCACCAATAATTAACAATATCAGGTTAAAAACCTGGACCAGGGTAAAGGTCTGTCGGGGAGAAAACTAAAAAAATTTTCTCCACCTGCACTGGATCCAACCTGGAATAATATCATGAAAAGAGAAATCACCAATGCTACAGCACAAACACAAAAAAAAAAAAAAAAAAAAAAAAAAAAAAAAAAAAAAAAAAAAAAAAAAAAAAAAAAAAAAGAGACAGAAGGAGAAAAGGAAGACTGTTTTCCTAAATTAGTGATTAATATAGACCAGCACTTGAATGAGGCCTTAACCCTACTCATCCATACAATCACATAGGTCAAACAGCATAGCCACACACAATCAACCATAAAGAATAATCCATGGACAGGCAGTCATGTCGTCAATAAGTATAAGTCGTCATTTACCAAACAATAGAAAAAATAGAAAAAATAATATAGACAACATTCTTTGCTGTCCCATTGTCTGTGCATATAAATAGATTGTCAGGTTTACCGACTCTTGAACATGCAACATATAATGGTCCATGGGAAAACAGTCCGTATTCAGATCTATACCTCATGATTCTAATGATTGCCCTTGAGCTTTGTTGATGGTGATTGCTAATCGACCATTCCCTGAGTCGCCATCGTCATTTATATATCCCCCTGTGCACCCCGGCGTCCCCTTTGTAGTTATGTCCCTGTGTCCCGGTCGTCGTCATTTATACTCCCTGTGCCCCGGTGCTTTGTTGATTGCTAATCGAACATTCCTTTTGTCCCGGTCGCTTTCTCTTTGAGTGTCGTCATTTATTTAGATTGTCAGGTTTACCGACTCTTGAACATGCAACATATAATTGTCCATGGGAAAAACAATCCATATTCAGATCTATACCTCATGATTCTAATGATTGCCCTTGAGCTTTGTTGATGGTGATTGCTAATTGAACATTCCCTGTGTCCCGGTCGTCATTTATATTCCCAGTATCCCGGTCGTCATTTGTGTCCCAGTGTTCCCCTTTTAGTTTTTTTTATTGGTTTTGACCTTTTTTTAGGTTTTGTAGTTTTTTTCTTTTTTCTTTTTAGTTTTTTTTGAAGTTTTTATCTTTTTAGTTTTTTTATTTTTATTTATATTTTTTTAGTTTTCTTTTTCTCCTTTATTTTTCAGTTTTCTTCCTTTTTTTAGTTTTTTTTTTCTTTTTTAGTTCTTTTAGTTTTTACCTTTTTTAGTTTTTTTTAGTTTTTTAGATGAAATTTTTTTTTAGTTTTTTTCTTTTTAGTTTTTTATTGGTTTTTACCTTTTTTTTAAGCTTTTTTAGTTTTTTTTCGTTTTTTCTTTTTACTTTTTTTTTAGTTTTTATCTTTTTTATTTTTTTTTTTTTTTATTCTTAATTTTATTAGTTTTCTTTTTCTCTTCTATTTTTCAGTTTTTCCCTTTTTTTAAGTTTTTTTTTTAGTTTTTAGTTTTTTTAGATTTTTAGTTTTTTCAGTTTTTTTTTAGTTTTTAGTTTTTTACCTTTTTTAGCCTAACCAGAATTTGAACCTGGGACCTTCATTCTCCGTTCTGACACCCTCTCTCACCGAGTGACTACTCCAGCATGTTCATTTTGGTGTTTTAAATGGTATATTATTAACCAAATTAATGTGTTTTACAATATACTAAGCATCGTCAAAGCAAAAATGATGGCAACTAATTTCATGACGTCAGCCGAAACATGACGTCACCTGATCCACAGATCCACAGACAACTTATTTTTATATATATAGATATATATACTAGCTGTTGGGGTGGCGCTTCGCGCCACCCCAACACCTAGTTGGTGGGGCGCTTCGCGCCCCCCCCCCAAGCCCCCCCGCGCGCGTAAGTCGTTACGCGCCATTGTAGTTGTGTCCCTGTGTCCCACCTGTGAATAGAGATAGATATAAATATATGTTTTTAACTACGTAAAACATGCGAATATACAACATTCTTCGCTGTCCCATTGTCTGTGCATATAAATAGATTGTCAGGTTTACTGACTCTTGAACATGCAACATATAATTGTCCATGGGAAAAACAATCCGTATTCAGATCTATACCTCATTATTCTAATGATGTGTCCCGGTCGTCATTTATATTCCCTGTGTCCCGGTCGTCATTTGTGTCCCGGTGTCCCAGTTTGTAATTTCTCTTTGAGTGTCCCGGTCGTCATTTATATTCCCTGTGTCCCGGTGTCCCGGTCGTCATTTGTGTCCCGGTGTCCCGGTCTGTAATTTCTATTCGAACAATCCCTTTGTCCCGGTCGTCATTTATGTCATTTTTGCTTTGACGGTGACGTCATTCAAGTTATAAAAGACATATGTTCACGTAGAAATCTATTAATGTTTAAGTTTAAAATGACTGATGAACTTACAATGGCAAAAGCCGATGAAGATGCTCAAAGAGTCTATGCCAAAAAACCTGCTGCTGATAGAGAAAGTCAGAAAAGAAAGCGTGCCGAGGAACTACCAGAGCAACGCGAAAGCAGACTTGCTGCTAAAAGAGAAAGTGAAAAAAGAAGGCGTGCCGAGGAATCAAAAGAACAGCAGGGAAACAGGCTTGAGGCTGATAGAGAAAGAAAGAACAGAAAGCATGCCGAGGAACTACCAGAGCAACGCGGAAGCAGACTTGCTGCTAAAAGAGAATGTGAAAAAAGAAGGCGTGCCGAGGAATTACAAGAACAGCAAGAAATCAGGCTTGCTGCTGATAGAGAAAGTAAGAAAAGAAAGCGTGCCGAGGAATCACAAGAACAGCAAGAAATCAGGCTTGCTGCTGATAGAGAAAGTAAGAAAAGAAAGCGTGCCGAGGAATCAGAGCAACCTGAAAGTTATCGCCTGGCATTCAGGTACAACCTCGACTTTTAGTACCCAAAACAATTACTGGCAATGATGGTTACCCACAATATAGAAGAAGATCTACTGAAGATGGCGGTAAAACAGCAATAATAAAGAAGCGTAACGGTACCACCATCGAAGTAGATAACCAGTGGGATGTTCCATATTCCCCATTATTATCAAAAACATTTAATGCACACATAAACGTTGAATACTGTAACTCCGTAAAGGCAATCAAATACATATGTAAATACGTCAACAAAGGCAGTGACATGGCAGTTTTTGGCTTGCAGTCCGAAATCAAAGATTTCGATGAAATCGTAGAATATCAGGCTGGAAGATACATAAGCAGTAATGAAGCTGTTTGGCGAATTTTTTCATTTCCGATACATGAACGTAGTCCAGCTGTTGTTCACTTAGCGGTACATTTACAGAATGGTCAACGTGTTTATTTCACGGAAACCAACGTGCAACAAAGAGTCCTGAATCCACCGGATACAACATTAACAGCTTTTTTTTTCGCTTTGCAAAAATGATTCTTTTGCAAAAAAACTGCTGTATACTGAAGTGCCTTCGTATTACACGTGGAATACTAAAAATGAAGTATTTGAACGTCGAAAACAGGGTAAGTCAGTCGACGGCCAACCTACCATCTTCAAAGATACCACGATAGGAAGACTCTACACCGTTCACCCCAATCAACATGAATGCTTCTTTCTACGCCTGCTTTTGGTGAATGTACCCGGTCCGACATCCTTTGAGTATTTGAGGACTGTAAATGGTACTATACATGACACTTACCGTAGTGCATGCCAAGCTCTGAATTTATTGGAGAATGACCAACACTGGGATAACTGCATCAATGACGCGTGTGAAACGTCAACCCCAAGTGAAATTCGTGCATTGTTTGGCATCATTTTAACAACTTGCTCTCCATCAGCTCCTACAGAGTTATGGGAAAAATATAAGTCAAAAATGTCCGAAGATATACTTCATCGAAAACAGTTAGAGACGTCAGATATGACTTTTGATTTTACATCAGAAATTTATAACTACACTTTAGTTGTTATAGAAGATTTGTGCGTAAGTATGGCAAACAAACCTCTTCAGGATTTGGGAATGCCTTCACCTAACCGTATCGCTGCTGTTTCGACATGTGTAGAATTGGATCGTGAACAAAGTTACAGTACGAGTGATCTATTGTCGTATGTATAAAATAACATTTCCAAGTTAACGTCGGAACAAAAAGACATTTATGATACGATAATGCATTGTGTCGATAACAACGTTGGAGAAATTTTCTTTTTGGATGCGCGAGGAGGTACTGGTAAAACGTTTGTGATAAAACTGATTCTGGCATCAATTCGATCAAAAAATGATATAGCGTTGGCAATTGCGTCGTCTGGAATAGCCGCAACATTGCTGCCTGGTGGAAGAACTGCTCATTCCGCTTTGAAATTGCCTCTGAACTTGCATTCTACAGAAACTCCCACCTGCAATATTTCCAAATCATCTGGAATGGGTAAAGTATTGCAGCAATGCAAACTTATTATTTGGGATGAGTGCACAATGGCACACAAAAAATCGCTCGAGGCTCTGGATCAATGCTTGAAAGATTTGTGAGGGAAGTCGAAACCCTTTGGCAGCACCTTAATATTGCTTGCGGGAGATTTCAGGCAAACATTACCTATAATACCTAGATCAACTCCTGCAGACGAAATGAATGCTTGCCTGAAAAATTCTAATTTATGGGGACACGTAAAAACATTAAAATTAACTACAAATATGCGTGTCCGATTGCAAAACGATGACTCTGGTCAAACATTTTCAGATCAATTGCTGGCAATGGGAAACGGAAAGCTCCCAGTAGACTCAATTTCAGGACGTATACAACTACCTGCTGATTTCTGTAATTTAGTGACGTCCAAAAATGAATTGATTGAAAAAGTATTTCCGAATATTCTAAAAAATTATAAAAATAATAAATGGCTAAGTGAAAGAGCGATTCTCGCACCCAAAAATATAGACGTCCACGAAATCAACAATATTGTTTTGACCAAGATTCAAGACCAGGCAGTCCTTTACAAGTCAGTCGACACAGTTTTGGAACCAAATGAAGCGGTTAATTATCCATCTGAATTTTTAAATTCCATAGATCTTTCAGGGTTTCCACCACACGTGCTACAACTAAAAATAGGCGTACCAATAATACTTTTAAGAAATATAAACCCACCAAAGCTTTGCAATGGCACTCGACTTGCCGTAAAAAAAACAATGGAAAACCTAATAGAGGCCACAATCTTGACAGGGCCTTTTGAGGGTGAGGCTGTTCTTATTCCTCGGATTCCCATGATTCCAGCGGATCTGCCTTTTCAATTTAAAAGATTGCAATTCCCAATTCGATTAGCATTTGCAATCACCATTAACAAAGCTCAAGGTCAATCATTAGAAAAATGTGGTATTGATCTTAATACTGATTGTTTTTCCCATGGACAATTGTACGTTGCATGTTCGAGGGTCGGTAAACCTGACAATCTATTTATATGCAGCGACAATTGGACAGCAAAGAATGTTGTATATTCGCAAGTTTTACGCAGTTAATTTGTATTTTGGAACCAAATGAAGCGGTTAATTATCCATCTGAATTTTTAAATTCCATAGATCCTTCAGGGTTTCCACCACACGTGCAACAACTAAAAATAGGCGTACCAATAATACTTTTAAGAAATATCAACCCACCAAAGCTTTGCAATGGCACGCGACTTGCCGTAAAAAAAACAATGGAAAACCTAATAGAGCCCACAATCTTGACAGGACCTTATGAGGGTGAGGCTGTTCTTATTACTCGCATTCCCATGATTCCAACGGATCTGCTTTTTTAATTTAAAAGATTGCAATTCCCAATTCGATTAGCATTTGCAACCACCATCAACAAAGCTCAAGGGCAATCACTAGAAAAATGCGGTATAGATCTTAATACAGATTGCTTTACCAATGTACAATTGTATGTTGCATCTTTGAGGGTCGGTAAACCTGACAATCTATTTATACGCACAGACAATGGGACAGCGAAGACTGTTGTATATTCACAAGTTTTACGTAGTTAATTTGTATTGTATCTATCTATCTATCTATCTATATAAAAACGAGTTGTGTGTATGCATGTTTGTTTGTTTGTAAAAAGAGCGTTTGCATATGACGTCATTATTAGTACATACGGCTTTGTATATGGACAGACAATAGGAAAGCCAAGAATGTTGTATATTCGCAATTTTTACGTAGTTTGAAACACATATATAAATCTATCTATATTCACAGGTGGGACACAGGGACACAACTACAATGGCGCGTAACTAATATGGCGCGTAACGACTTACGCGCGCGGGGGGGCTTGGGGGGGCGCGAAGCACCCCCACCAACTAGGTGTTGGGGTGGCGCGAAGCGCCACCCCAACAGCTAGTATATATATATATATATATATATATATATATATATATATATATATATATATATACTAGCTGTTGGGGTGGCGCTCAGGTTTAACGACTCTTGAACATGCAACATATAATGGTCCATGGGAAAACAATCCGTATTCAGATCTATACCTCATGATTCTAATGATTGCCCTTGAGCTTTGTTGATGGTGATTGCTAATCGACGATTCCCTGTGTCGCCATCGTCATTTATATATCCCCCTGAGCCCCCCGGCGTCCCTGTTGTAGTTGTTTCCCTGTGTCCCGGTCGTCATGTCCCGGTGTCCCGGTCGTCATTTGTGTCCTGGTCTGTATATGCATTCGTTTTTGAATTGGTCTTTTTTTAGGTTTTAGTTTTTTATCTTTTTTTAGTTTTTTTTTTTCTTTTTTTTTAGTTTTGTTTTTCTCCTTTATTTTTCATTTTTTTTCCTTTTTCATTTTATTTTCTTTTTTACTTTTTTTTAGCTTTTTAGCTTTTTTAGTTTTTTATTAGTTTTTAGTTTTTTTTTCTTTTTAGTTTTTTTGTAGTTTTTACCTTTTTTTTAGTTTTTAATTTTTTTTTTTACTTATGTCCTGGTCGTCATTTATATTCCCTGTGTCCCGGTCGTCATTTGTGTCCCGGTGCTTTGTTGATGGTGATTGCTAATCGAACATTCCTTATGTCCCGTTCGTCATTTATATTCCCTATGTGCCGGTGTCCCGGTCGTCATTT
Source organism: Artemia franciscana (assembly GCF_032884065.1). Classification (NCBI taxonomy): domain Eukaryota; kingdom Metazoa; phylum Arthropoda; class Branchiopoda; order Anostraca; family Artemiidae; genus Artemia; species Artemia franciscana. Next base: position 24,682,972 of record NC_088878.1, read on the forward strand.
GTGTCCCGATGTTCCGGTCTGTAATTTCGTCAGTCGAAAACATGACGTCAGTCGACACAGAAACATGACGTCACCTGACAGATCCACAGACAGACAACTTATTTTTATATATATATATATATATATATATATATATATATATATATATATATATATATATATATATATATATATATATAAAAATAAGTTGTCTGTCTGTGTATATATATATATATATATATATATATATATATATATATATATATATATATATATATATATATATATATATCTATATATATAAAAATAAGTTGTCTGTGGATCTGTGGATCGTGGATCAGGTGACGTCATGTTTCGGCTGACGTCATGAAATTAGTTGCCATCATTTTTGCTTTGAAGATGACGTCATTCAAGTTATATAAGACATGTGTTCGCGTAGAATTCTAGTAATGTTTAAGTTTACAATGACTGATGAAGATGCTCAAAGAGTCTATGCCAAAAAACTTGCTGCTGATAGAGAAAGTCAGAAAAGAAAGCGTGCCGAGGAATCAAAAGAACAGCAAGGAAACAGGCTTGAGGCTAAAGAACGCAAAACCGCGCAGTTAGATGAAGATCCACCTGGACAGCGAGAGTCAAAACATATTAAAACTGAAAATGATAGCGATGATGATTGGGTTTGGGATTTTGACTTGGATAAGGTCATCAATGACTACCAGATTTTAGTTAAAAAAACAAAGGTTCGGCGATATGTATTTCATAGTGAAGCTGAAAAATAAAGAAGAAAAAGAAAACTGAAAAAAGAAAAAAGAGAAATTAAAGACTGGGATACCGGGACACAAATGACGACCGGGACACAGGGAATATAAATGACGACCAGGACACAGGTATTTAAGAATATTGTTCAAAGACAAATTTTTAATTGTAAGAAGACCGTTGAAAGAGAAATTTCTAATTGTAAAATGACTGAAAAACCTACAATGGCAACGGTACCACCATCGAAGTAGATAACCAGTGGGTTTACAGCCAACCTACCATCTTCAAAGATACCACGATAGGAAGACTCTACACCGTTCACCCCAATCAACATGAATGCTTCTTTCTACGCCTGCTTTTGGTGAATGTACCCGGTCCGACATCCTTTGAGTATTTGAGAACTGTAAACGGTACTATACATGACACTTACCGTAGTGCATGCCAAGCTCTGAATTTATTTGAGAATGACCAACACTGGGATAACTGCATCAATGACGCGTGCGAAACGTCAACCCCAAGTCAAATTCGTACACTTGCTCTCCATCAGCTCCTACAGAGTTATGGGAAAAATATAAGTCAAAAATGTCCGAAGATATACTCCATCGAAAACAGTTAGAGACGTCAGAAATGACTTTTGATTTTACATCAGAAATTTATAACGACACTTTAGTTATTATAGAAGATTTGTGCGTACGTATGGCAAACAAACCTCTTCAGGATTTGGGAATGCCTTCACCTAACCGTATCGCTGCTGTTTCAACATGTGTAGAATTGGATCGTGAACAAAGTTACAGTACGAGTGATCTATTGTCGTATGTACAAAATAACATTTACAAGTTAACGTCGGAACAAAAAGACATTTATGATACGATAGACTCAATTTCAGGACGTATACAACTACCTGCTGATTTCTGTAGTTTAGTGACGTCCAAAAATGAATTGATTGAAAAAGTATTTCCGAATATTCTAAAAAATTATAAAAATAATAAATGGCTTTTAGTCATTATAGAAGATTTGTGCGTACGTATGGCAAACAAACCTCTTCAGGATTTGGGAATGCCTTCACCTAACCGTATCGCTGCTGTTTCGACATGTGTAGAATTGGATCGTGAACAAAGTTACAGTACGAGTGATCTATTGTCGTATGTACAAAATAACATTTACAAGTTAACGTCGGAACAAAAAGACATTTATGATACGATAGACTCAATTTCAGGACGTATACAACTACCTGCTGATTTCTGTAGTTTAGTGACGTCCAAAAATGAATTGATTGAAAAAGTATATCCGAATATTCTAAAAAATTATAAAAATAATAAATGGCTAAGTGAAAGAGCGATTCTCGCACCCAAAAATATAGACGTCCACGAAATCAACAATATTGTTTTGACCAAGATTCGAGACCAGGCAGTCCTTTGCAAGACAGTCGACACAATTCTAATTTATGGGCACACGTAAAAATATTAAAATTAACTACAAATATGCGTGTCCGATTGCAAAACGATGACTCTGGTCAAACATTTTCAGATCAATTGCTGGCAATTGGAAACGGAAAGCTTCCAGTAGTGGGAAAGCCAAAAATGTTGTATATTCGCAATTTTTACGTAGTTTGAAACACATATATAAATCTATCTATATTCACAGGTGGGACACAGGGACACAACTACTATGGCGCGTAACTAATATGGCGCGTAACGACTTACGCGCGCGGGGGGGCTTGGGGGGGGCGCGAAGCGCCCCACCAACTAGGTGTTGGGGTGGCGCGAAGCGCCACCCCAACAGCTAGTATATCTATAAAAATAAGTTGTCTGTGGATCTGTGGATCGTGGATTAGGTGACGTCATGTTTCGGCTGACGTCATGAAATTAGTTGTCGTCATTTTTGTTATGACGATGCTTAGTATATTGTAAAACACATTAATTTGGTTAATAATATACCATTTAAAACACCAAAATGAACATGCTGGAGTAGTCACTCGGTGAGAGAGGGTGTCAGAACGGAGAATGAAGGTCCCAGGTTCAAATCCTGGTTAGGCTAAAAAAGGTAAAAAACTAAAAACTAAAAAAAAAATGAAAAAACTAAAAAAAGGCAAAAACTACAAAAAAAACTAATAAAAAAAATAAAAAAGCTAAAAAACTAAAAAAACTAAAAAAAGGTAAAAAACTAAAAAAACTAAAAACTAAAAAAAAAAACTAAAAAAAAGGAAAAAACTGAAAAATAGAAGAGAAAAAGAAAACTAATAAAATTAAGAATAAAAATAAAAAAAAATAAAAAAGATAAAAAAAAAGTAAAAAGAAAAAACGAAAAAAACCTAAAAAAGATAAAAAAAAGGTAAAAACCAATAAAAAACTAAAAAGAAAAAAAGGAAAAAAACTAAAAAAAGCTAAAAAACTAAAAAAACTAAAAACTAAAAAAAAAAACTAAAAAAAAGGAAAAAACTGAAAAATAGAAGAGAAAAAGAAAACTAATAAAATTAAGAATAAAAATAAAAAAAAATAAAAAAGCTAAAAAAAAAAGTAAAAAGAAAAAACGAAAAAAACCTAAAAAAGCTAAAAAAAAAGGTAAAAACCAATAAAAAACTAAAAAGAAAAAAAGGAAAAAAACTAAAAAAAATTTTCATCTAAAAAACTAAAAAAAAACTAAAAAAGGTAAAAACTAAAAGAACTAAAAAATAAAAAAATAAATGACGACACTCAAAGAGAAAGCGACCGGGACAAAAGGAATGTTCGATTAGCAATCAACAAAGCACCGGGACACAATGAGTATAAATGACGACCAGGACATAAGTAAAAAAAAACTAAAAAGAAGGTAAAAACTACAAAAAAACTAAAAAGAAAAAAAAACTAATAAAAAATCTAAATAAACTAAAAAAGAAAAAAAATAAAAAGGAGAAAAACAAAACTAAAAAACGAATGTATATACAGACCGGGACACCGGGATACAAATGACGACCGGGACACAGGGAATATAAATGACGACCGGGACACAGGGACACAACTACAACGGGGACGCCGGGGGGCACAGGGGGATATAAATGACGACCGGGACACCGGGACAGGGAATGGTCGATTAGCAATCACCATCAACAAAGCTCAAGGGCAATCATTAGAATCATGAGGTATAGATCTGAATACGGATTGTTTTCCCATGGACCATTATATGTTGCATGTTCAAGAGTCGGTAAACCTGACAATCTATTTATATGCACAGACAATGGGACAGCAAAGAATGTTGTATATTCGCAAGTTTTACGTAGTTAAAAACATTTATATATATCTATCTATATTCACAGGTGGGACATAGGGACACAACTACAATGGCGCGTAACTAATATGGCGCGTAACGACTTACGCGCGCAGTGGGGGCTTGGGGGGGGGGGCGCGAAGCGCCCCCACCAACTAGGTGTTGGGGTGGCGCGAAGCGCCACCCCAACAGCTAGTCTATATATATAAAAATAAGTTGTCTGTCTGTGGATCAGGTGACGTCATGTTTCTGTGTTGACTGACGTCATGAAATTAGTTGTCGTCATTTTTGCTTTGACGGTGACGTCATTAAAGATATTTAAGACATATGTTCACGTAGAAATCTATTAATGTTTAAGTTTAAAATGACTGATGAACTTACAAAGCCGATGAAGATGCTCAAAGAGTCTATGCCAAAAAACTTGCTGCTGATAGAGAAAGTCAGAAAAGAAAGCGTGCCGAGGAACTACCAGAGCAACGCGAAAGCAGACTTGCTGCTAAAAGAGAAAGTGAAAAAAGAAGGCGTGCCGAGGAATCAAAAGAACAGCAAGGAAACAGGCTTGAGGCTGATAGAGAAAGAAAGAACAGAAAGCGTGCCGAGGAATCAAAAGAACAGCAAGGAAACAGGCTTGAGGCTGATAGAGAAAGAAAGAACAGAAAGCGTGCCGAGGAACTACCAGAGCAACGCGGAAGCAGACTTGCTGTTAAAAGAGAAAGTGAAAAAAGAAGGCGTGCCGAGGAATTACAAGAACAGCAAGAAATCAGGCTTGCTGCTGATAGAGAAAGTAAGAAAAGAAAGCGTGCCGAGGAATCACAAGAACAGCAAGAAATCAGGCTTGCTGCTGATAGAGAAAGTAAGAAAAGAAAGCGTGCCGAGGAATCAGAGCAACCTGAAAGTTATCGCCTGGCATTCAGGTACAACCCAGTCGATGATTATAGCTTGAGTAGATGTGTTCAAATCGGGACAATGTCTAAAATCTGTCCCTATTGCAAGGCCTTAAAATTCAATGGTGAAACAATGGGAATGTGTTGCGCCTCAGGAAAAGTTAAACTTCCTCTATTGGCTGCACCACCAGAGCCATTGAAGACTTTCCTTACTGGAACTACGTCAGAATCTAAGCGTTTTTTGTCAAAAATCAGAAAATACAACTCATGTTTCCAAATGACGTCGTTTGGAGCCCAAATCGAAAATCCAGATCAATTTATGTCTACTTTCAAAGTAAAAGGGCAAATTTATCATAGAGCAGGGTCCCTTCTACCATTCTCAGGCGAGAATCATAAATTTTTACAATTGTACTTCATCAGTGATAGAAATTCTGAATTGAATGCACGTTGCGAAATTTCTCCCAACGTTGAAAGGACAATCGTTTCCCAATTGCAACATCTTTTCCACGAAAATAATAATTTAGTGCGTCTGTTCAAAACAGTCATCGATTTGATGCCTACTGATACGCATAAAATTGTTATTTCCGCTGACAAAACGCCTCCTGGCCAACATGTGCGTAGATACAATGCTCCAACTATCGACGAAGTGGCAATCGTTATGGTCGGTGATCAGTTTTTACCTCGAGATATTATTCTTCATAAGCGAAACGCTCAGTTGTTAAGAATTGCTGAAACTCATCGATGCTACGATGCCCTACAATATCCTATCATTTTTTGGGATGGAGCCGACGGCTATCACTTTAATATTAAATTGATGAATCCAGCCACTAACAAAGAAATGAATAAGAAATGCAGTGCAATGCATTATTATTCCTATAGACTAATGATTCGGCAGGATGAAGAAAATTATATTTTAAAATGCCGTGAATTGTTTCACCAATTCGTCGTTGAACCAAATGAAGCGGTTAATTATCCATCTGAATTTTTAAATTCCATAGATCCTTCAGGGTTTCCACCACACGTGCTACAACTAAAAATAGGAGTACCAATAATACTTTTAAGAAATATCAACCCACCAAAGCTTTGCAATGGCACGCGACTTGCCGAAAAAAAAAACAATGGAAAACCTAATAGAGGCCACAATCTTGACAGGGCCTTATGAGGGTGAGGCTGTTCTTATTCCTCGCATTCCCATGATTCCAACGGATTTGCTTTTTCAATTTAAAAGATTGCAATTCCCAATTCGATTAGCATTTGCAACCACCATCAACAAAGCTCAAGGGCAATCACTAGAAAAATGCGGTATAGATCTTAATACAGATTGCTTTACCAATGTACAATTGTAGGTTGCATCTTTGAGGGTCGGTAAACCTGACAATCTATTTATACGCACAGACAATGGGACAGCGAAGACTGTTGTATATTCACAAGTTTTACGTAGTTAATTTGTATTGTATCTATCTATCTATCTATCTATATAAAAACGAGTTGTGTGTATGCATGTTTGTTTTTTTGTAAAAAGAGCATTTGCATATGACGTCATTATTAGTACATACGGCTTTGTATATGGACAGACAATGGGAAAGCCAAGAATGTTGTATATTCGCAATTTTTACGTAGTTTGAAACACATATATAAATCTATCTATATTCACAGGTGGGACACAGGGACACAACTACAATGGCGCGTAACTAATATGGCGCGTAACGACTTACGCGCGCGGGGGGGCTTGGGGGGGCGCAAAGCGCCCCACCAACTAGGTGTTGGGGTGGCGCGAAGCGCCACCCCAACACCTAGTATATATATAAAAATAAGTTGTCTGTCTGTGTGTCTGTCTGTCAGGTGACGTCATGTTTCTGTGTCGACTGACGTCATGAAGTTAGTTGTCGTCATTTTTGCTATGACTGTGACGTCATTAAAGATATTTAAGACATATATGTTCACGTAGAAATCTATTAATGTTTAAGTTTAAAATGACTGATGAACTTACAATGGCAAAAGCCGATGAAGATGCTCAAAGAGTCTATGCCAAAAAACTTGCTGCTGATAGAGAAAGTCAGAAAAGAAAGCGTGCCGAGGAATCAAAAGAACAGCAAGGAAACAGGCTTGAGGCTAAAGAACGCAAAACCGCGCAGTTAGATGAAGATCCACCTGGACAGCGAGAGTCAAAACATATCAAAACTGAAAATGATAGCGATGATGATTGGGTTTGGGATTTTGACTTGGATAAGGTCATCAATGCCTACCAGATTTTAGTTAAAAAAACAAAGGTTCGGCGATATGAAAATCATAGTGAAGCTGAAAAATAAAGAAGAAAAAGAAAACTGAAAAAAGAAAAAATGTAAAAAACTAAAAAATACTAAAAAGAAAAAACACTCAAAGAGAAATTACAGACCGGGACACAAATGACGACCGGGACAGAGGGAATATAAATAGCGACCGGGACACTCAAAGAGAAATTACAGACTGGGATACCGGGACACAAATGACAACCGGGACACAGGGAATATAAATGACGACCAGGACACGGGTATTTAAGAATATCGTTCAAAGACAAATTTTTAATTGTAAGAAGACCGTTGAAAGAGAAATTTCTAATTGTAAAATGATTGAAGAACCTCCAATGGCAACGGTACCACCATCGAAATAGATAACCAGTGGGTTGTTCCATATTCCCCATTATTATCAAAAACATTTAATGCACACATAAACGTTGAATACTGTAACTCCGTAAAGGCAATCAAATACATATGTAAATACGTCAACAAAGGCAGTGACATGGCAGTTTTTGGCTTGCAGCCCGAAATCAAAGATTTCGACGAAATCGTACAATATCAGGCTGGAAGATACATAAGCAGTAATGAAGCTGTTTGGCGAATTCTTTCATTTCCGATACATGAACGTAGTCCAGCTGTTGTTCACTTAGCGGTACATTTACAGAATGGTCAACGTGTTTATTTCTCGGAAACCAACGTGCAACAAAGAGCCCTGAATCCGCCGGATACAAAATTAACAGCTTTTTTTTCACTTTGCAAAAATGATTCTTTTGCAAAAAAACTGCTGTATACTGAAGTGCCTTCGTATTACACGTGGAATACTAAAAATAAAGTATTTGAACGTCGAAAACAGGGTAAGTCAGTCGACGGCCAACCTGCCATCTTCAAAGATACCACGATAGGAAGACTCTACACCGTTCACCCCAATCAACATGAATGCTTCTTTCTACGCCTGCTTTTGGTGAATGTACCCGGTCCGACATCCTTTGAGTATTTGAGAACTGTAAACGGTACTATACATGACACTTACCGTAGTGCATGCCAAGCTCTGAATTTATTGGAGAATGACCAACACTGTGATAAATGCATCAATGACGCGTGCGAAACGTCAACCCCAAGTCAAATTCGTGCATTGTTTGGCATCATTTTAATAACTTGCTCCCCATCAGCTCCTACAGTGTTATGGGAAAAATATAAGTCAAAAATGTCCGAAGATATACTCCATCGAAAACAGTTAGAGACGTCAGATATGACTTTTGATTTTACATCAGAAATTTATAACTACACTTTAGTTATTATAGAAGATTTGTGCGTACGTATGGCAAACAAACCTCTTCAGGATTTGGGAATGCCTTCACCTAACCGTATCGCTGCTGTTTCGACATGTGTAGAATTGGATCGTGAACAAAGGTACAGTACGAGTGATCTATTGTCGTATGTACAAAATAACATTTCCAAGTTAACGTCTGAACAAAAAGACATTTATGATACGATAGACTCAATTTCAGGACGTATACAACTACCTGCTGATTTCCGTAATTTAGTGACGTCCAAAAATGAATTGATTGAAAAAGTATTTCCGAATATTCTAAAAAATTATAAAAATAATAAATGGCTAAGTGAAAGAGCGATTCTCGCACCCAAAAATATAGACGTCCACGAAATCAACAATAGTGTTTTGACCAAGATTCG
>NC_088878.1:24691898-24707141 GCF_032884065.1 Artemia franciscana
ATTTCTTTTTGTGAAGCTAGACCTGCACGACTTATGGACAGGATCCCCAATAAGTTTTGTGAAATCTTGTGAAAGTGTATTGGACCCCTATTTTTCTTGTTTTCCTTATGTTAAAAACCAGCATGAATTATTATTTTTTTTTTTATTTGACACTTAAATCAAGCTTTAAAAATTTTAAAGCTAATTAAAACAGTTTTAAAACTCCTTAATAAATTGTAGTTTTCCCAAATTATTTGGGTACAAATGCCCCATTTGCTCCCCTCAACGATGCCACTGTTCCCTTCCAATCACTTTAGATTCTTAAAATGACACTTGAACTTTAAACTTAAAATCAAATAAGCCCCCTCCAAAGTTTATATGACCATCGTTTCATCTAAAGTGACTCTGGAAGAAAATAAATAAATAAACAATATTTTGAATTTTTATGGCTCTTTATTGTAGCCAACGCTATAGCATTGCCTCTGACAAACAGGTGAGTAAAAACTTACAATTTACCTTTTAACAAACATCCAAAATTATCCTGAGTGAATATGGAGCAATTTTTCAGGGTGAATTTTCCAGGGGGAGAGATTTCCTCAGGGAAAATTTTCCAAGGGTATTTTTCCAGAGTTAACGTCTAGACCCCATTAAAATGTTAAAAATTTGTTGTTTTTTTTAAATTAGATATAAAAAAAATTCTAAGCAAAATGAAAAATATCTTGTAATACTATCAATACAACAAAATCCATACAGTAAAGATCAATTCTGAAAATCAAAGTTATCTGCAACTTTTCAGGCTAAGTATGAGTTATAACTTCAGTCCATGTTACGTATTTATTAAAAGTTCCTATGTATTTATTAAAATGTTTCTATTTAATTAAAAGAATTATTAGCACTTTTGCAGCTATAATCTTTTTTCGTTTTACTTACTTTGAGCATAAACAATCACTATATTGAAAAGAACTGATTAGTTTAGAGGGAGGAACGTCTCAAAGGAGAAACTTTGTATTAATGCCCATCCACAACAAAAGTTATCAAGAGACCTTTGTAAAAAAAAAAAATAATAAAGCTTGAAGCTTTAAAACCAACAAATGAGAATAAAGAGCAACGCCAATAACCTTCTCTGTAAGGCCTAAAAAGGTATTTTAGCATGAAGTTGAAGGTAGCTCGTTCATTACTTGGCAAAAAATTCGCAGTGTTATAGGTCATAGCCCTAATAATTCAACTTCTGAAGTGATGACAAATGAGACCATAGATGTAGACGGTTTATCATGAATTTCTGAATCATTTTTCTTCAATAGGCATAAAAACAGCCAATACTATTTCTCCACTTTGCCATCCCCTATTGATCTATCGTTGCTTCTAAAGAAGATTACCATGGACAAGCAAGGGGGAGACCAAAGATACCATGAAAAGCAGTATTTCCAATAGCAATCTGGTGAGCCAAAAAAATCTGAACGCATTTTTTTCATCAGTGTCTCTTGTTCTAGCACCATTAATTGAAGATCGTTTCTAACACGGAAAGTTTCTATATGTTCAAAGAATGCATAAGTGATACCAGTTCACAAAAGTCATCTTGTCATCAAAGGGCATCTTGTTGCAAAGGTAAGTGAAGATGAAAAGGTGACGTTGGGTAACGAAAAGATTGATCAGGTGGACAGCTTCACTTACCTTGGTAGTATTATTACTAAAGACGGTGGGAGCAGTTACAATGTTATAAGTAGATTAGCCGAGACGTTAACTAGCGTAGAGACGTTAATTAGCGTAGATTAGCCGAGCGTTAACAAAGGTCTTATCGTTATATGGTATACCAGAAAAATACATTAAAGTGATTCGTGCTATGTACGAGAATATTACTGCTACGGTTAAGGTAGGAAATGAGGTTAGCAACTGGTTTTGAATTAAATCAGGAGTTAAGAAGGGTTGTGTTCTATCCCCCTTTATATGGATCATTTTGATGGACTTCGTCTTAAGGAGCACAGGAAAGGCAATTGGAGACCACGGAATCAAATGGGGAGGAAAAACGCTGCTGGACTTAGATTATGCTGATGGTTTAAGCATATTAGATGAAAGTGTGAGCAAAATGAATGAATTTAAAGGTTTTGCAAGTTCAGGGTGCTAAAATAGGCTTGAAAATTAATGTTAAGAAGACCAAGTTACTAAGGCTAGGAATAAGTGCAGATGAAAAATTGACGTTGGGTAACGAAAAGATTGATCAGGTTGGCAGCTTCACTTACCTTGGTAGTATCATTAGTAAAGATGGTGGGGGCAGTGAAGATGTTAAAAGTAGAATAGCTAAGGCTCAGGGTGTTTTTTCAGTTAAAAAAAGTTTGGAAGAATAAAAAGATAAGTCTGCAAACCAAGATTAGAATATTGGAAGCTACAGTGATGAAATTGGTCAAATATGGCTCTGAAGCATGGGCGCTCCAAAAAGCAGAAGAAAATTTACTAGATGTTTTCCAGAGAAATTACCTACTGATTCTTCTGGGTACCCGGCTGACTGACCATATTTCAAACAGTATGCTGTATGAAAAATGTGGTTCAATCCCACTTTCTAGGGCTATAATGAAAGAAAAGTTGAGATGGCTAGGCCACATTCTGCAGATGAAAGATTGTCCTTTTTGGCCAACCGTCTGGGGCTACATAGAAAGCAGCTCATCCTCGTCTGGGTTGGGAGGATGTTATAAATAAAGATTTAAAGGAAATGGGAACTTCCTGGGAGGGTGTAAAGAGGGGGGCCTTGGATAGATTAGGTTGGAGGAGGAGCGTGCGTAGCTGTGTTGGTCTCAGGCGGCTTGGTGTTGTAGTGAGTTATTAGTAGTAGTAGTAGTAGTCTTGTCCAGCTAAAAAAATGTTTTAGGAGTCAGTTAACCCATTTTCTTAAGAACTTTGATTTACTGAATCTTACCCAGTTTTGGTTCCGAAGGAATAGGAAGACAGCAGATGCATTGATATTTTGACTGGTGTAATTAATATAGCCTTAGACAAAGGACTTAAGGGTAATGCAGTGTTTGTAGACCAAATGAAGGCAATTGAAGTGGTTGACCATGGTCTAATCCTGGAGCATGTAAGGTGTAAGGAATCCAAGGTAAAGCTTTTGATCATACATGGAGTTTCCTTAATAGCATTTAACAGTTTTGAGAGATGGATTGTATGCAATCTAAAGCGTGTCTATTTGTTGTGATGTCCAAAAGGGATCTGTTCTTGTTCTGATTCTTTTTGTATTATCCATTATATGCCTAATAGCATCCCCAATTGGTGTTTTAGTGGTAGTTATATGATTAATAGTCCCTGGAGTGAAACACTGTCATTATTTACTGATGACACTGTAGCTATCACCACTGCAGAGGCAAAAGAATTACTAATTACGCTGATGAAAGGTAATGATAATAGGCTACATTCTTTTAGAGGTAAACAGGCTTAAGGTTAATTTTGGCAAGTCAAATTCTTTCTTTCTTTTCAGTCTCCAGTTTTGTATTCTTTGATTCAGGAAATTGTAGCACAGGGTGGAATTTTAAAGTGTATATCTTCATCTAAATACTTGGAGGTTAATATTGATGAAATTTTATTGTTCAAGGACCATGTATAGTCTGTTTGTAAAATTGTATCCTGTAACCTAAGAATAATGAGAAAACTGAAGCATTTTCCCCTGTATTTGTCCTATGTGTTCTCTATTTTTCCTCTATACATCTGAATTTACAATATTGTAGTAGTAGTACTTTACTAGCTTGTTTGTGTTTTTCTTTAGGTAACTGGGCTGATGGAAATATATGATGTAAAATAACCAAAAGAAGATTAGTCTCTGTTGGTAAAAAATGAAGTAATTTTAATAGCAAATTTTAATTGTTTGGCTAGCAACGCCTCTTCCCATGACCCTGGGGTTTGGTGCAGAAACTCTATGAGCAAGTAAGGATATTAACAGTTTCTGAATTATAAAAATTATACAAACTTTTGTTTATGTTTAGACTATAACATGAAAATAATCTTTCATGTTTTGATGGTTTAGCAAATTAAGAGAGCTTTGATCTATGATTACAACACTCAATCTTCAACAAAGATTAACACTTTGTTGGTTGTTTTGACATTGTCAATGTTTTTGTGCTTCATATGCTGATTAAGGGTCATAACTATACTGACCAGAACAAAAAAAATATTTGTGACATTTCCTCATTTAAGAGTGTAATTATAGAAGTACTTTATAGAAAGCACGAATTTTAGCTGTTTATTTTCAGAGGGGGGGGGGGGCAAATGAATAGATTAATTATTATTATAGCCTCTTGGGATAGTAATAGAGCAGTACATTTGATGTAATTGTTTTGTTGTAAGGTTTGTAGGATTTAGTAAACCCCTCAGACAAGTTTTTACTTCTTGGGGTGGCCTTTCAACTGTAGCTGTTGCTTGTTTAATATAACAAATTTATCTTTCCCTCTCTCTAATGTGGTTTTATTAGTACTAGGAATTAGCTAGTGCTAAATGTTAAAAAGCTCAGCTTGTTTAATATATTTCTATTTGAACATTATAAAGCAGATTTAAAAACAGAAAGCATCTTTATTAAAATCAAGTGCTTCTAAAACCAAATTTGCTGAAATAGTACTAAATGATAAAAATAATCCTCACCTGGCATTACATCTTCATTCCCCTCTGAACTACTTGGTGGCTGGGCCTCTGGAATAAAAAAAATATTTCAATATTTGTCATAAAAGGAGCTGAAATGGAAACAAATCTTGATTTCTTTCCTTTATTATTGGACAAAAATAATTCTTTTTTTAAATATTCTTAGAAATGTAACAGATAAAGAAGCTGTCCCTCTCTCTCACTTTACTTCAATAATAGGACATACAATAGTTTATTGCTAGGCAGAATACCAAAAGACTAATTCTATACCATTGCACAACTGAATGGTGACACTATTGACAGTGCTGGTACTGATGTAGCTGACCATAATTAGTTAATTAGCACAGTTGAAAACCCTGTCCCAGGTTCTTAAGTGTGGTTTGTGAGATTAGAAATCCAGATTTGGTTCCTTTTAGGGTGATAAAATTCATTTAGGATTTTAAATTAGTGGTAAAATCCTTTTAGGGTGGTCTGTATTTACTGAAGATGGGTACTAAATAAATGACTGGTCCTCAGTGTGCAAATGCATTTCTTTTTTAGATGTTAGGCATCAAAAAAGGCTTTTAGGATGGTTACTTCTATATTTGCCAAAGATAATTTATTAAGTCCTTTGTCTGGTCCTCATTTTGCAAATACATTTACTTTTACATGTTAGGTTTCAAAAAAGGATCACATTCATTTGACTTCTAATAGGAGATGTTTGCCAAGTTAAGTTTAAATCATTTTCTATTTCAGCAAACTTGTTTGAGATGGTTCTTGATGGAGAAGGATTTCTTTTTTAGGCTATGAGGATTTATATTTTATAAGCTATTGTTTGTTGAAGGTAAGCAAGAGATTGGTTGTATCTGTTTGGAAAAATAGTGAGTTAGATACCTTATCTATTGTTAATTTAATTGGTAAAATTCTACTTTAGTGACTTTTGGCTATCTTGGAAAGGGGTTAGGTTCGGAAAATGAGACTTTTGGGGATGGGTCTACAGACTGAAGTATATCCCAGGAAGGTATTTTGAAGTACCCATCTCCACTCCTTCTCCCTCTAGGGGGCCCTGAAATTTGCCTACATGAGAGGTCTTTACCTATTGAAATTTTGACAAAACAACATTTTACCTTAATTTTCAGTTACCAGTTGCTTTTTCTCTGCCTTCAGTCCTGAAAATGCAATTCATATTATTTGAGTAGAATTCTGAGCCATATCAATGTTTTTTTTCAAAATTTAGGAAATGTATTTGCATATCTTTAAAACCTTATAAATTGGGATTGAGCAAAGTTGTGAAGCTGAAAAAAATTTTGTTGTACTTCATTCAAGCAGAAGATCTATTTTACAAGGTATCACTTTTATAACACACATATTTCTAAAGGTCATCAAACGTCAGGACCCTCTAGAGGGAGAGGGAGTAGAGATAGGTACTTCAAAATACCTTCCCATGACATACTTTAGCCTTTAGACCCATCCCTGAAAGTTTCATTTTCCTAACCTAACCCCTTTCTGAGATAGCCAAAAGTCACTTAAGTAGAATTTTACCATTTAATCACATACTATGAATAATAGCCTTGTAATATATTCTATTCCTAGTCAATGGTGTAAAAATGCTCCAAGATTTTGTAAAATTATGACAGTTCATATAACTGACTTACCAATAAAGCAAACAAAGCACTTGATGCCTTTTATATTCTTTATAAATATAATAATTGCTTCTACCACAAATTCAAATTTAAGCACTTTTTGAGCTCTTAAAAATGACAAATTTTCAATGAAAGTATGAGTTATTGCTTGTTTTTGACAAAATAATACTACACTTTCTCAGCACCATCTTTTCTCAGTTGTTTTTGAGAAAATACTACTACATTTTCTTAGTGCTAAAATTATTTATAATAAGGTTAGTTTAGGTAAGGTTAAAAGTGCTTAAATTTGAATTTGGAGTAGGCTAGAAGTGATTATTATATTCATAAAGAACATAAAAAAAGGCATTGAGTGGTATGTTGACTTTATTGGTAAGTCAGTTATAGTTTAGGCTATTTATCTGTACTTGATTTTTTGTATACAAACAAATATGAATCTTTCTTTCTTATTTGTGCAATAATCTATATCAGTAATGTTCGACAGTTAGGCCTAGGCCTACTAAAAAAAAACATGAAATTCAAAAACAACTTTAAAAATCTTAAAATACTTATATCATTCTTATATCATAAAACCACTTTAAAATGTTTGGTAAAATTCTAGTTGAGTGACTCCTTGCTATCTCAGAAAGGGGTTAGGTTAGGAAAATGAAACTTTCAGGGATGGGTCTATAGGCTAAAGTATATCCTGGGAAGGTGTTTTAAAGTACTCACCTCTACTCCTTCTCTCTCCAGAGGGCCCTGAAATTTGCCTACATGATAGGTCTATACCTATTGAAATTTTGACAAAACTACATTTTTCCTTAATTTTTAGTTACCAGTTGCTTTTTCTTTGCTTTTAATTCTGAAAATGCAATTCCTATTATTTGAGTAGAATTCTGAGCCATATCAATGTTTCTTTTTCAAAATTAAGGAAATGTATCTGCATATCTTCAAAACCTTATAAATTGGGATTGAGCTAAGTTGTAAAGCTAAAAACAATTTTGTTGTACTTCATTCAAGCAGAAGATCTATTTTGCAAGGTTTTACTTTTATAACACACATATTTTTGAAGGTCATCAAAGGTCAGGGGCCTCTAGAGGGAGAAGAAATGGTGGCAGGTACTTCAAAATACCTTCCCAGGACATACTTTAGTCTGTAGACCTATCCCTGAAAGTTTCATTTTCCTAACCTAATCCGTTTCTGAGATAGCAAGAAGTCAATCAACTAGAATTTTACCACATGTTTTACTTTAACATCCACCCACTAAAGTAAAAATATATATCCCATTCAGACCTATATTCCATGGGTCTTGCCATATGTTACCATTTAGTTCAAACATAGACTATTTAGCAGGAAAAAAAGCTAGGCTATGTTAAATAAATCAAGAAATAAAAAAACACATGGAGAACACCCATTAGGGTGGGGGGGTTGTAAGTATAGTGAAGTGCTTTTAGGATTGCTCTAGGCCTAGTCTTAAGTAAGTACTTAAGACTTTATGTTGTTTCCAAAATATTACAGTTTCTTTGGCTGGACCTAACTGCAGACGGGACACCACCCTTTGACAAATGGAAAAACACAGCATGTAAGCCTATATAAAAAGGTACTATCCAATCTCTCTATAGATACAAATATTTTTGCCATCTAGTTGGATAATTTGGCAATCTCTATAGCAATATTTAAATTTGTCAACTAGTTCACAAGGAAATTTGCCCCAGAAAACTATTCCTTTTCCAACTAGTTGACCAGTAATTCCTCCCCAGCAACACTTTCTTTCTAACTAGCTAGAAACAAACATTTCCACAGAAACACTTCTATTAACCATCCAGTTGGCAAGTAACTTTTCCCCAGAAAAGTTTTTATTAACCAACTAGTTGATGAAAAACTTTTCCCCAGAAAACTATTCCTTTTCCAACTAGTTGACCAGTAATTCCTCCCCAGCAACACTTTCTTTCCAACTAGCTAGAAACAAACATTACCACAAAAACACTTCTATTAACTATCTAGTTGGCAAGTAACTTTTCCCCAGAAAAACATTTTCTTTTTCAACTAGCTTGAAAAAGCTGTCACCCCAGAAACTCTTCTGTTAACCATCTAGTTAGCAAGTTACTTACCTGGTCCCAAAGTAAGATTGAATTTTTCAAAGCTTGGAGGTTTGATCCTCCCATCTGTTTAAAGAAAACAGGTGCATAATTGATGTTTTGATCTTTTCTATCTTGCATTTCATTAGCAAAGGCCTAAATGCTATTTGTTCCTTTATTTATCTGTCTTGTTTCTTTTCTTTATGTAAGGATGTTTTTGTCTCAGTTTTGATACTCTTTTTTTTTTTACAAATGACCTATACTAGAAGCTCATTTTCAAGATTTTGACCTACTTCAGGATCCCTGGTCCCAAAGGTATGGCTAAATTTCTAGAAGCTATGAGGCTTACTCTGTTAAAAATAGTAATTGAAGCTTTTTCATTACTATCTAACCTTTAGTGGGTCTAAAGAAAGGTTTGTTAAATTTAATGTTATATGCCTATATCATCTTTTTTTTATATAAGTCATTAGTGGTAAAATGTGTAAGATTGTCAAAGTTTTTAGTAACCACAATATATTATACCCATTGCTAAGTGCAGTTCTAAAATCTAGGGGGGTGTTTTTGTTTCTTTGATGGATGTCCCAAAATAGATATATTCCCATGAAAAAACCCTGAAGTATTTTTTAAATTCTAGGGAAATTCCCTCTCAATTGATGCTGCAGTTGAACCCTTGATCCATCCCTAAGAAAACAATTTAGCAAGTTCAACTATTTTTCAAAACAGAGAAAAAACCATCATTTAAAATTTTAACAAGCTTAGTTTAAAGTTCTACCCTTAATAATCAGCTTTGCTATAGGCCTATAATCCCAACAATGATCAAATTTGTCAACTAGTTGACAAAAAAAAAATGCCCCAGAAAAATATTCACTTTCCAACTAGTTGGCAAGTAATTTCTCCCAGGCCACACTTACTTTCCAACTAGTTGGCAAGTAATTTCTTCCAGACAACATTTTCTTTCCAACTAGTTGGCAAGTAATTTCTCCCAAAAACATTTTCTTTCCAACTAGCTAAAAAAAAACATTGCCCCAAAAACACTTCCATTAACCATATTGTTGGCAAGTAGGCTTAACTTTTCCCCAGAAAAAATTGTATTAACCAGCTAGCTGATGAAAAACTTTGCCTCAGAAAACATTTCCTTTTCCAACTAGCTGAAAAAAGTTATTGCCCTAGAAAAAATTCTGCAAACCAACTAACTAACAAACAAAATTACCCCAGAAACACTAAATTAATCAACTTTACTGTGAAATCTCTTTGGATACAACCTTTTATGCAGAAAAACAACTTTCCACTCGTAAATTTCTATCTGGCTTAGTTTATTTCTTTTGTTGGTAAGTTATTCTTGGTAGCGCTATATAACTAGGTAGCGCTAAGATCCAACTTTGCCGTTTTTTCAGTTGAAGACAAGTCAAACAACTGGCACGATTGAACTTTCATGTAGAAGAAAAGCTGTTGTTATTCTGGGATTGTTAAGAAAATTTCCCCAAGAAAACTATTCCTTATCCAACCAGTTGACAATTAGTTTCTCCTCAACAGTATTTTCTTTCCAACAAGCTAGAAACAAACATTGCCACAGAAACACTTCTATTAAACATCTAGTTGGCAAGTAACTTTTCCCCCGAAAAATTTTCATTAGTCAACTAGTTGATGACGGTAAAATTTGATTTTTTCGGCTGCTTTTAAGTTGGAAATATAAAGTTTTGAAAGGAAGACTATCCTTAGTCACTTCTATTGGAACTTCCTTTGGTCAGAAATTTCTCAATTTGTGTACTAAATTTTGCGCAACTTTTATTTGCACGGTATAAAATGCTTCGTTTACGTAAAAAAAAACAACAAACAGATTTTCACAGTATCACCCGCAAAATCTAGGCTTCTTTTGAGAAGCTTCACCTGAATGCTGCAACTTGATGGAATTCTTCTTAGGGTTTTTGGTGTCACTACCCCTGTGATAATTACACATAAAAATTTTAGTCCAAATTGATAATGCTAGGCTAAGTTAAGGCTGCATCCTGAACTTTCGGAACCACACTACTTCTGGGCTGTCCAGTAGCTAGCCAGTTCTTGTCTTCTTCTGGCAAAACGAAAACTAGCTTAACTTCTTTTAATTTTTAGCCCTGACTCGAATCCTAACTAAAACTTAAAGTACTATGTAAAAATTAATCTCTTTTATTGATTGTACGATTATTGATCACAGAATCAAAGTTAAAAACGAAACAGTCACAAAACAAGAAAAATCAAAGAAAAAGAATTTCACAGCTTTATCAGACCATTTTTAATCATTTTGAAAATAACTGATGTTAAGAAAAAGAAATGATGAAAACGATGACAGAAGTGTCTTTGTGTTTCCATTGCTTCAAGGTTTTTGCTTCCTTAGCCATGCTTGAGAACCATTGGAACATATCCCCAGATGCAGCTAAATTAAGTGATAATGATCCATCATAAACAAGCGTTTAATTAGCGGCTTTCTGTGCAAACTGACAGTAAGACCACTTACAGGCCAGCTAGTCTTGTAATTAAGTGAAGTCTAGCTGACACTAAAAAACCAACTGTTCTTCTAAAAACTAGGATACAAATAGGAGCATAAACTGCAAGTAGGAAGAGAGAAAAAAAAATAAAAACTTCAAGCTAGAAATAACAAAATTAATTTGAATAAAAAAAATTACTGAAAACAAATACTGATATTGCAATAGCGGTGAACAAAATAAAGCTTTGTAAAAAAAAGTGTCTTCCAATTAATTGGAAAAAAATTACTCAAAACAAATATTGATATTGCGATAGCGGTGAACAAAATAAAGATTTGACAAAAAAATTTGAACTAGCAAATTTGGTCTGTTGACTTAAAGCTATGTTTCCAAAGGGTCCAGCAAAAACATTGTACCGAATCCCGTGTAGTGTATTTCGCATCCGTGTTTCCACAGATGCGAAATACGTATGCAAATTTTCAGACAAACTTAAAAACCCTGTACAAGGAATGGCTATACTTAGGATTCAGCTTATAATCAGTAGAACTTTAGTTGTGTAGGAAGGAAAACTATGAATTGTGGTGAATAGCAAGCATCTTAATACTTTTTTACAATTAAACTCTGACAATTTTGCGCCTAAATATCCGGACTGCGTTGAAGTATTTCAACACAATCTCGGTGAAAAATTGCCAGATCGAATACGCCATTTTTTGGATGCGAATGATAAATTCTTGTTTGGTTGCAAAATTTGAACTATGCGAAAACATAGCTTAAGAAATACTAAGCGTCTACTTTTAGCTGTAGGTGACCATGGCTGAGCTCTTAGCTACACGCCAGAATTTGAAAAGACAATCCCTCTAAGAGATACATTCGACTAGACAAACGTAGAAAATGCAAAACAGACAACCGACAACGTTACCTATCCTCGAGAAAACACAATAAGCATATGCACCATGGTCTCAGCCCAAAAATAACGAAAAAAGCTAAAAAAAAAGTCCACAAATATTTTTCTAATCACTTTCCCAACCGCTTCTCTCCTTTAGAGTCTCTGCGAAATAACAATTACTACTTGTCAACTAATTCTAACTGTCAGTTTTACTTAATGCTATTTAAAAAACATGTTAAAAACAACAAAACAAAGCAATAATACCGCCATATATTAATATTTTATATTATGTCACCATGTGTGAAATACCAGAAAAAAATGTTTTCAAAAAGCTATTGAAAACTTGTTGAAACAGAAAAAAAGGCGATTCATTAGCGTTTCTGTTTCGGCGGAGGAGGAGGCTCAGACGACAAAGGTAATAAATCAACATCAGGGTCGTCGGGACCACCCACGTATGTTTCATACGATGGAGTGTCGTGACACATAGCCCGGTAGCCGTCTTCCGTCCGCTCAACCACTTTAGCAAGTAGCTTGCCGTAGTGTTTACCCTTGACACCTACCGTGTTCACCATAATAAATCTTCCCACGAACTCTTCATCCCCATCAACACTAGCAGCAAAACTAACGTCTTGGGAAGAAACTTCTTCACTCCAATCGGATGGAGTTGACAATTTGCCCGGTTTCTTGCAGCGTTTGCTGGGATATTTTATACCAACGCCATGTCTTGCGGCAACATATTTTACGGCGCATGTTTGGTCGATCCTATAATACCATTTAAGAGCTGCAGCTATGGTCTTACAGCTCAGCTTAGATATCCTGTTATGGGACTCGACGGCATTGGTAGTCGCAGGCAAGACGTCCCAGTCTCTATCAGTGAATTCGGAAAGGGCCTTGCAAATCATCTTTAAGTTATTTGCCCTAGACCAAAACGAAACCCAGCTAGCAGCTTGACTCCATACGTCACAGTATCGTAGAGCAGCAGCCGATATGAGACAAGGAAAGGCCTTCAAAAGCTTTTGGTCTGGCTTGCCAGACAAAACACTAAAACACAGATCAGCTTGTTGTTTGTTAGGAGCAGAGTCGAGCAGCCGAGCAACAGATTTGAATTCACAGACCTCGTCCTTAGTACTGCAGATTTTCTGAGATATTTTATTCACGGATCGCTAAAAGTGGACACGACATCCCCGTATTCGAATCAAGCTCTGCTGTATATCGTCACTTTCATTGAAAGTTGACTGGCTTTCAACAGCCGACTTGAGACCTTGCTTCTGTGCCTCAGAGAAATCAGCGATAACAATCAAGATTACCGGACAATAGTCTGGATGTTTTTTCTTCACCTCGTCAATGAGAACTCCAAAAGCACTCTTATAGGCGCCTCTATGCAAATTAGACATAAGCACCTGGGCAACAGTAACGTATTGCAAAATTTCGCTGTCGTATACAACAACATTCAGCAGATATTTGAAAGGGTGGAACGTTCCAGGGTAGGTAACATCAGGAATAAAAAAATCAGCTTTTGCCAGGACATCGATGTGAATGTCGAACATTAAAAGACAAAGAGAATTGCCTTGATCCAAAGAGAAAAAACGTAGGTACTTTAGGGTGGCCTGCAGCATTTCAAGGTTGATCTGTTTGTCATCGTTTTGAAACAATGGTATTTCCTTAAGCATAGCCTCGTTAAAGGTTTCAAGAAATCGAGGAAGAGAATCAGGCCCCTTCTGCACTGCATCAACAAACTTTCTGACGCGGTCCAAATTAACCGCAGCTAAATTCCTTTCGCCCAAAATATAACCAACACCAACCCCTTTATGAATCTCATAAACTGTCAATGTTGGGTCACGTGCTACAGCCCCTACAATGTCAGAACGAACCCTAGAGACTAGACGGTTTTCCGGTGGCCGGGCGTGAGAGTGGAGTCGTCCATCATCATTGCTAAAGGAAATGACCCACCGTCGATGATCTTTCTTTTTGACAGGACAAACGAAAGCTATTCGACAACCACAACACTTGTTTTTGAGCGGCTCATCTGGATGTTCGAGGCAAGTGTTTCTGCTGAAACAGTTCTGAAGAGAAAACTCACAACCTGCTGCTGTGCACTGTTTGACCCCAGCGCATTCATTGACACGGACTAAAACGCTAATCTGAGACTCGTCATTCGGAAGCATGACCACTTTCTCAAATTTTGGCATGCCTCCCTTCCTAGTCAGTTGCATATTACCCATCAGGAAAACATAGTCGTCATCTCCGTCGTAAATTGTTTTCACGTCGTCAATAAAGAGAACCTCGGAAACACCCGAGTTTTCAGTATACCCTGGATATTTGAGCATGCCAAGCGTTGCATTTTTCCAAGATCCAGAGAGTAGTGCTGCCAAAACTTTGTCAACGACGCCTGGTCTCGGCTTTCTAGAAGGCGTGAGTGAGGTGCAGACAGAAAAAGCGCTCTTTGAATACAGTACTGGTGGGAGCTTGACCACTTCTGGCAAAGACATTCCAAGCGAAAAAAATTTCCTGACCTCCCTCCTACCACCAAAAAACATTTCACGCAAGTGAATCGTTACGATACCTAGCGACGACGCTTGACGAATCAGACCTGAGAGTACATGCTGGCCTTTAACACCAACGAAACTATGGAAAGGATAGGCTGTGTAATCTGCATCAACCAGATGTTCCCGCAGCCACTTGTCCGACCTGCCCATGAGAAAAGATGTTATATGCGTTTCCGAAACGGATGAAATTCCCCTATCATAAAACAGCTTCAAACAGTCTACAACTTTACGAATTTCAACCGGAAGCATCCTGAAAACTCTGGTCATCACAACTCTGGCAGCAGTTTTGAGCGTCGCCCTGGGGCAAGCTTTCGCCGAAATATTCGACCTGAAATTTACGGAGACAAAGGCCAGAGAAGCCAGAATAGGCGTATTTCAGAACATCCACAAAGTTGGTTAACATTGATTTTTTGTCTCCATCAGATGATCCGTCAAGCCAGAATACGCAGCGATTAATATCATACTTTTCATTCAAGAGAATAACGGCCCTAGCAGGTTTTCCGTCGCGTCCTGCTCTACCTTGCTCCTGCATCCAAGACGACATGTTTTTTGGCAAGCCAAAACGAACAACACAACGAACGTCTGGAAGATTCAAGCCACAGCCATACGCAGTAGTGGCGCAGAGTATTTCAATCTCCCCATTTCTCATTGCAGCATGAATGTGATTTTTATCCAGTGATGAGCATTCTCCAGTGAACGCCACAGCCTTGACTCCTAAACTGGAAATAGCCGAACATGCAGCATTGGCCTCCCGCGCATACGAGAAATATACTATGGCTAGCTGTCCATTAAATGTTCCAATGATCCTCTTGATAGCTTCAGACCAACTTTCAACCCAATCCATACTACCTTCCAAACCTGAAGGTGGGCTGTAATGCGAAATCTCCAGCCTTACATTTGGCCTATCAACAGACATTCGAACTACACAAGGGTTGTGAAGAAACTCCTCTATAATCAGTTTTTCGTCTTTGGGCAGCAGAGTTGCTGTTAATGATAAAAATAAATCAACCTTAATACACTAAATAAAGGTAAAAAAAATAAACTTCACAAAACTCATCTAGCCAGAGGTCTTTTAAAAATCAG